>NW_022987950.1:3501416-3673916 GCF_902827165.1 Trematomus bernacchii
TACTAGCTACTTTGAACATATGAAAACACTGATGTGATACAACACGTTGGTTTTTAATATACACAGTATTTTTTACAGTATCTCAAATTTGCTCAAAACAGACAAACTACAACATTAAAATGATTTGATTTCATGTGTTAGTATTAAAAGAGCCATTTAGCACACTACGTTTGATACACAAAGTACATTTGACTAATAATACTACAATATGTCTACTTGATTCACAGTTTGAATTCAGGATTTTTACTTGAAATAGAGTATTTTAAGACCATAGTTATTCTACTTTTTTCTCAAGTAAAGGACCCGAGTTCTTTTTCCACCACTGCACAAATGTCTTCATCTGAGCAGCTGGTACGAATTCATTCTTCCATGGAGTAGATCATATTCCAAAGCTAGGGCCTTCTTTGTGTTGTGAGATCATTTGAAAGTATTGTCAAATCATACTTTTCTTAAATGGAGATTCACCTTCTTTGAACAGTACAGATCCAAGCACCTGCCAAGTTGCATGCATGCAGCGACAAGACTTCACGATGGTAGCAACAAGCTCATTTTTCTTTATTTTTAAAGGATTCACCAGCTCAGCTAACAAGCTAATCAAATGTTTCCTTTGTGGACTGAGCTTCCACTGAGCATAGTATACAGTTATTTTACAAGATTAAGTATGCACAGAACTGCTATACTGTTGATGTGGTTTCATTCACTGTGCTGTACTGAGATCTGTTGTATCTAGCTAAAGGTGCCATAGCCCATTAATGTTAGTACAGGTGCATGCACAATCATGTTCTTTACCCGGTGCCATTACCATAAACAACTTACAATCTCACATGAATCATTCATGCAGGCTGGGGAATGATTGGTGGACTTATTTCAGTCCTGCAATATTCACAGGTAACAGAGTTTTTTATCAGAGCATTTGATTTATTGATTGCTGTCAGGCTGATTAAGGAATTTCAACAAATATAACAAAAATATTTTGGGAGAATAGCTATGATATTTGTTAAAAAACCAAGTTGCAACATTGACACAACTTAACCTTAAACACACCACTCTGTAAGGCTATGTTTCACCACACACCAAACATCACTGTCTGACCTTTGATATAAGACAATGGCAACAAAACTGTGACCTACACACACACACACACACACACACACACACACACACACACACACACACACACACACACACACACACACACACACACACACACACACACACACACACACACACACACACACACACACACACGTGTCAGCGAAGGGCATATGGCTGTTGTTTTAATTTGGAGAGTAGATAACATGATGTTATCAGGTCAGAGATGAAAGACAGACAGACAGACAGACAGACAGACAGAGAGACAGACAGACAGACAGACAGACAGACAGACAGACAGACAGACAGACAGACAGACAGAGAGACAGACAGACAGACAGACAGACAGACAGACAGACAGACAGACAGACAGACAGACAGACAGACAGACAGACACACACACACACACACACACACACAGACAGACAGACAGACAGACAGACACACACACACACACACAGACAGACAGACAGACAGACAGACAGACAGACAGACAGACAGACAGACAGACAGACAGACAGACAGACAGACAGACAGACAACACACACACACACACACACACAGACAGACAGACAGACAGACAGACAGACAGACAGACAGACAGACATACACACACACACACACACACACACACAGACAGACAGACAGACAGACAGACAGACACAGACAGACAGACAGACAGACAGACACAGACAGACAGACAGACAGACAGACACACACACACACACAGACAGACAGACAGAAATATGCAGAAAAGACGTCCAGGTAATATCTAAATCACCACATTTTGTAAATTGTAAAATTGTCTTCATGTGAATTCATAGATTATAAATCGGAAGTTTGTGCAGAATACTGCAGAACAGCTGGTGATGATCGGCTTTTTAAAAAAACGAATTGTTTTTTTAATTGTTTGTATTTATTAGAGACAGGACAAGTATGAAAAGATACCGTCCAAGACCCCTGCAAACTATTTATGATAGGTGTACGTGTGCTAGTGAAGGACACTGCTATCAGCTGAGGGGGGGGGCGGGGTAGGGGGGTGATGTTTGAAGCAGGAACAGTAGAGAGGATGACCTGATGAGAGATGGACAGATAAATGGACAGATAGATGGAGACAGAGACAGAGAGAGGGATAGGCTGAGAGGATTAGAGGAGCAGAGGTGCTGCTCTGTAGCACGGGGACATGATACACTACAAACACACACACACAGACACACACACACACACACACACACACACACACACACACACACACACACACACACACACACACACACACACACACACACACACACACAGACTACATGCTCTGTATGGTGACTTACAGCCAAGGACAGTGTGAGCAGTGGTACCTACAGAGCACAGCATGGGTCTAAAAGAGCCATATTATGCTCATTTTCAGGTCCATATTTGCATATGTACATTTTGTTGGAGCGCTAGCCAATAGGAGCGCAAATGTCACCTAGTGATATCATTATGTCAGGGAAGTAAACAAAGGAGTCCAATGGAGGCGTTTCAGGCAGGGGGGGAGTGTGGGAGAGATGCACTAAAACCTATAGAACACACAACAGGAGAGGGAACACCACAAAAAGCAGAATAGGGCCCCTTTAACTGTAACATGTAGTAATAGGAATGGTAACCAAAGCTAAGAACTTAAAATAGTTTAACCCTGTTCTTTCTTTGTTCAACTATAGGTGCTTTCACTCCGGAGTACTTTTCCCAGTATAGTTCCGATAGTTCTTGAAATTTTGCATTCACACCAAAAAAATCCGGAACTAGAACTTAGTTCATGAGAACCTTTTCATCCCCTTCTCAGTCCCTGCAAGAGAGCAGGTACTGTCCTGGGAGAAAAAGGTTCCCATTTCTGATTGGCTGGGAGGATTGCAAACCACGCCCCGTAAAACTCCCAAAATGTTTTGTGAAGCCGCCATTGTATTTGCTGGCATTAGCATTATTAGCATTAGCTTTAGCCCAGCGCACCAACGGAGAGAGACTAACTTATGGCAACACAAAAAGAACATGGGAGCGGTGGAGTGATGAGGAGGTGTCGGCGTTCTGGCGATTTATTCAGAAGGCTTCAGTCGAAGCTGCTGGGAGTCTTCCCAGCAGCTTCTACTGAAGCCAGTGCCCAACTCCGGGGACTTCCGGCCGGGGACTTCGGTTGGCAGTATACGCCGTGAAGTTGTTTGCGGCCTGCCAGTAAACCCAAAGCAGAAGAAGAAGAAGTGACGTCAGCGGCAGTGGCGTCGCCTGGCCTGGGCATCCGGGGCTTTAGCCCCGAATGTTTTTTCTGTAGCCCCGGACAATTCTCCATCAATAATATAATACATTAACCGTGCTTTACGTGAACCTCATCATGACACAAGAGAGGACGGCAGCACTGCAATTTCCCGTGTTCAGTGAATGCAACAGAGGCATGACACCACACCAATCAGAGAGTTGCATGGAAATAAACGTGTGCTTGTGTCATTCAAGCTCGGCTCTGTGTGTGTGTGGCAATAGCGCATTTAGTGTGATAGAGAGAGAGAGAGGGAGAGAGGGGGAGGGAGGGACCGGTGCCAGCAGGGACCGTGTTGTTAGCATCTGGTTAGCTAGCTGCACTAACGGACATAAGGAGCTGTTTGTTCCACAAGAAGCTGGAGGAGAGTCCTCTCCTCTCAGACTGAGAGACTCAGGTGAGCTAAAGGACTCTCCTAGTGTTTAGATAGTTAACTTTAGTCTAAGTTATCTCAGTGGGTCTCAAACCGTTTGGTCACAAATTATTCAAAAGATTATTTCCACGGCACACCTTCATATGATCATTAGAGTTATAAAGAAAATAAGAGAATAAAGGAAAAACAGTTATGAAATACTATATGGCAGTAAAACAAGAATAGAGTTTGTGACCTTTTTACCTGTGCTGGACTATGGTGATCTGATTTATATGAATGCACCTGCCAATTGCCTGGTCAAGTTAGATGCTGCGTATCACAGTGCACTGAGATTTGTGACAAACTGTAAAGCATTAACTCATCACTGTACCCTGTATGCAAGGGCAGGTCTGCCTTCACTAACTGCACGGAGGCTCAGTCACTGGTACATTTTTATATATAAAGCCATGTTAGGGAAACTTCCATCCTACATCTGCTCCCTGATCTCACGGCGAATTGTAAGTGGCTACTGCCTGAGATCGCATGCTGTGGTTTTATTAAATGTGCCAACTGCTAGGACTGTCTTAGGGAAGATAGCATTTAGATGCGCAGCTCCACTGTCCTGGAATAGTCTGCAATTAAAATGGAAACTGAGCAATCTGGTGCCACTAAATGTTTTTAAAGCTCGGTTGGATGCTACTGAATCGGAAGCTGTTGGTACCTGTGCATGTGGATAGTATGTAATTTGTAATCCCTGTAATGCTACTGTATGATGTCCTTTTTGTTGTTCTGTTTATGTTTTTAATGTTTCATGTGGAACCTACTTGAGCAGGTCTCCCTTGAAAAAGAGGTCAATGATCTCAATGGGATACAACCTGGATAAATAAAGGTGTGAAATGAAATGAAATGAAAAGGGGAGTGATTTGTAAAATATCCATAAAGAAAAAGTACATCTGTTTACAGTTCTACTTCATATGGGTGTTGAGAGAGGTATCCATAGATCTCTTAATTTTGCTCTCAAAGTGCACCAGATTGATGCTTTTAACTTCAATATTTAAAAAGATATCTTCCCGGGGGAGCACCCCCCGGACCCCCCTAGAGGAGGTGAGGTACCACTTTACCCCTGCCTATATGCCGTGAGCTGATTATCGAGCCTTCATTGTAACAGTCGCGGGTGTACTGTGTGTGTGCGCGTGTGGGGAGTGTTGCAGTAAAATATGCCACTGTAGTGCCGCCGCCACTGTGGGCTAAGCCCCGAATGTTTTCAGGTCCAGGCAACGCCCCTGGTCAGCGGCTTCATTTGCCTAATCCTCCCTCAGGGAACTTATTCCGGTGTGAATGCGATCTGCTCTTTAGTTCATCACTTGAGAGACTGAACTGGCTATTAGAAGCCCCCAGCTTACAGGAAGTGATGTCATGAGGTCTTTCTGTAACACAGAGGGTGTTTCTCAATGTCAATGAAGAATCCTTCATAGCCACCATTTCAAGGATGCTACGTCATCGAATCCCGCCGAAGGACTGTTCCAATGTACAGGATCCTTGGAATTCTACCGAGGACTGAGTCCTTCGTTGCGGGAAATTTCGAGGATGCACATGTGTATCCTCTGCGGTCTTAAAAGCCCCACAATGCTTTGCGCCAGTGGCGTAGCCACCATAGGGCCAGGGTGGGCCCAGGCCCACCCAGTTTATTGAGAATATCCAAGCATTCAAAGTGAAATTCAAGTGAACAAATATCGATTTGAATTATTGTTGTATGTGTATGAACCAAACTCATTTACGGTAAAAACTGGTTGTTGGTTCCGGCGCGCGCCATAGTAACGTGAGAGAGGCAGAGAGCTGCCTGCAGGGACACGCTTTTCTGTAAAATGTGCAGACATTTCCCCAGCCCAGGAGCTGAAGGTGCATTTACGAGGGATGGATATGTAGACTGGAAGCACCTGCGCAACTACTTGGAGAGACATAAAAAAAGCGAGGACCACTGCAAGTCCATGAGCAGGTTTGAATGCTACAACCTATTGTTGCTGTTACCTAGTACCTATTGTTGCTGTTACCTAGTACCTATTGTTGCTGTTACCTAGTGCAATAAAAGAGTTACCTAACAATTGTAAATAACCCAATTTGTGTTCTGTGAAACTGAAAAGGATATTACATTGTTTTCGTTACTTTCGTTGCAGTTGTAAATATGTCTTAAATGTAATTTAGGTTAACTTCCTGTGTTATTTAGATGCTTATATTTTGAAGGCGAGTTTATGCTGTTGACAGGAAGTAGTTGTTGCTATGGAAACAACGTGACGGAGAAAAGGAGCGGAGATTAATCTACATATAAAGACGGAGAAAGTAAAGGATAACGTTTATGTTTAAATTTAGCACCCCCCAAAGAGGTACAAAGTTGGTATTAATTACAATATAAACATGTAGGTTGTGTCCTAATTCGTTTGTATGCTGTTTTGTAGCTTTGCTGTCTGTTTACAGTTCACTTTTGGTAGTATGCTAAAGCAGGGGCGGACTGGGACTACAAATCCCAAACCGCCGGCCCACCACGGCAAGTAATTACCGCTAGTAAATTATGAACGGGGGGGGGTGCTAGTGATTTATCCGAGCGCCCCACCCCCACTACCGGCCCATCGGGATTCGTCCCGAACGTCCCGATGGCCAGTCCGCCCCTGTGCTAAAGTGATTCTAATACGGATGGAGCCTAAGGTCGCAATCACACCTAATAGTCTGCTTCTCAGGTGCGCACCAGACGACAGTTTGTTACATTGTTTCATTTTTCAGAAGGTTCGGTTTGCGTTCACACAAAACTCAAACGGAC
Organism: Trematomus bernacchii; assembly: GCF_902827165.1. Lineage (NCBI taxonomy): Eukaryota > Metazoa > Chordata > Actinopteri > Perciformes > Nototheniidae > Trematomus > Trematomus bernacchii. The sequence goes on from NW_022987950.1 coordinate 3,507,951, forward strand.
TATAAACTCTAAACACAAGTCATGTGCTCGGAAATGCTGTTCAACAATTGGTCATTGGAGCATCGGCAGGTTATTTTCATGCTGTTGTTAATCTGGAGAGCATATCAACAGCAACGGCGCATATGATTATATAATCACACAACGTGCGATACAAAACATTATAACACATATAATGAGACGTTCTGCAGTCAGGAGGGGGTTTCACCGACGGCAGGTGGCTCTGACTTTTATGTATAGTTTTTAGTTTGATAGTTGTTTTTACTTTACACAACACTGTTCATCACTTCATTCTGCTTCACTCTTTCGCTAACGATTTTGAAGACACCCACGTTCTTGTGACACGTAAATACTACGCTTCCTATGTTTTGGTGCGGACTGCGTTCACACCAGTGATGAACCGCTCCAGAGTTCACTAGCAAGCGGTCCGAGACCACCTCTTTTAGGCGGACCAGAGTCCGGTTGTTTAGTTCACTTCAGAGGTCTCGGACTGCGTTCACACCGACCCAAACGAACCGCACCAAGCGGCTAAACGCACCAGGGTTCAATTCAACCGGACTATACAAGGCTGGTGTGAATGCGACCCAATGTATTTGTTATTTGTGTGTCTTTATAGCTCTTACGTTGATATTGGAGATTTCAATGAATTCATATCATCAGTCAGGTCTTCAACCATTATTCGGAGGGAAATGCTACAACGATGCTTGGCAATGGGCATTATTATATATTATTATTATAGGCCAGGCCTACTTTAAAGTCATTTTTCCCCCTGGAAAAAGCTGGCCCACCCTATTTTATACAGGCCCGCCCTAAAGTACATTTCTGCCTACGCTACTGCTTTGCGCACCGACCAATTTCCAAAATCTTTGACGGAAAATGGCTGAATCCAGGCAGTACACATTGAAATGTAAGTATGTTCAGTGGCGTAGTAAATGTGCACATGACTTGTGTTTAAAGTTTGTAGTCCATTTGAGTTTTGCCCGTGTGAACGCAAACCGAACCTTCTGAAAAATGAAACAATGTAACAAACTGTCGTCTGGTGCGCACCAGAGAAGCGGACTATTAGGAGTGAATGAGACCTTAGAGCGTTTTGCACCTAAATAAATTATTAAATGAACCTTGTTTTGACTTTGCCTCTTTTGTTGATATTTGGGGTTTATGCTACAACGTGCACCAATATGTGTAAAAAAAGGTTTGCAGACATCAAGTATGATATGAATACAAATGTTATTATTGATTGGTGATGGTGATTTTATGATTTTCTTATGGCTGCTTATCCTCCAGGACTTTCTCAAGGCTGCAAACAGAAGGAGAACGTTTTATGTTAGTTTAGTGGTTCTGTCCTGGAGAGATGATAATTTTACAAAATACAGTTACTCAAGTACATCTTCGATCTTCGCAAATCAGTTATGAGTCTTCAAACCAATCGCGCTCAATTTAAGGTGGGGCCTCTCATATGACGCACACCTGCACACTTGCTAGCCTGTTCCATTCTTCGTTCTCCGAATGCTAGGAAGGATTCTTGCCTAGCCTCTGAAGGACCTGACTCGGAAGACATGTCCTACCAAGGAAGCGTCCTTGACTTTGAGAAACACCCAGAGTGCTGAGGAAGTACCTAGTTATTCATCCAAAGTTGGTTGTCACAGTGACATCGCAGAGAGGAGGAGGCTGCTGTGGGTTCTCTTAATGACCACAGGATTTATTCAATAAACGCCTTGTTTCTTAATTAATGCTCTGATTACACTTCCTTCCTCTCACTGCCAGACACACACACACACACACACACACGTACGTACGTACGTACGTACGTACACACACACACACACACACGTACACACAGACACATGCAATGCAATTGAGGTGGTGACCTTGTGGTAACCTGTGTTCATCGTTCAATGACCGTGCCCCAACACACACACACACACACACACACACACACACACACACACACAAACACACACACACACACACACACACACACAGAGAGAGAGAGCTTGGACATTACTATAGTGTTGGATACTACAAAGAAAAAGATTGAATATATGAATCAGTGGTCAGACTCACACCACTTCAATGGCCATTGAGACTGAGTAAATGGGGGGGGGACACAAGCTGCACACGCCTATTCAAAGAGATAAACAGGAAGGGGTCAGAGGTCAATGATTCAGAAGAAAGAGAAAAGGTGAAGTCACTGAAACGCCACCATCGGACTCCTTTGTTTACTTCAGGAACAGAGTGATATCACTATGTAACACTCGCACTTCTATTGGCTAGCGCTCCAACACATTGTACATGATAAGCTGAGGGGCGGGACATCTCTGAGCGATTGATCACAGCAGAGCCGGCCAGCTAACCAATGAGAGCAGACTGGGCTCTGGTTTCAGACAGAGGGTGAAAAGAGGTGCTGCAGCACAGGCAGTATGAGAAAAATAAAGAGCTTTTTGAACATTAAAGCATGGAGACATGTCCCAGTAGAGACACTACATACTGATATGAACCTGAACATCAGCAGGAGAGGACTCTTTAAAGTAGAGACACTACATACTGATATACACCTGAACATCAGCAGGAGAGGACTCTTTAAAGTAGAGACACTACATACTGATATACACCTGAACATCAGCAGGAGAGGACTCTTTAAAGTAGAGACACTACATACTGATATACACCTGAACATCAGCAGGAGAGGACTCTTTAAAGTAGAGACACTACATACTGATATACACCTGAACATGAGCAGGAGAGGACTCTTTAAAGTAGAGACACTACATACTGATATACACCTGAACATCAGCAGGAGAGGACTCTTTAAAGTAGAGACACTACATACTGATATACACCTGAACATCAGCAGGAGAGGACTCTTTAAAGTAGAGACACTACATACTGATATACACCTGAACATCAGCAGGAGAGGACTCTTTAAAGTAGAGACACTACATACTGATATACACCTGAACATCAGCAGGAGAGGACTCTTTAAAGTAGAGACACTACATACTGATATACACCTGAACATCAGCAGGAGAGGACTCTTTAAAGTAGAGACACTACATACTGATATACACCTGAACATCAGCAGGAGAGGACTCTTTAAAGTAGAGACACTACATACTGATATACACCTGAACATCAGCAGGAGAGGACTCTTTAAAGCAGAGACACTACATACTGATATACACCTGAACATCAGCAGGAGAGGACTCTTTAAAGTAGAGACACTACATACTGATATACACCTGAACATCAGCAGGAGAGGACTCTTTAAAGTAGAGACACTACATACTGATATACACCTGAACATCAGCAGGAGAGGACTCTTTAAAGTAGAGACACTACATACTGATATACACCTGAACATCAGCAGGAGAGGACTCTTTAAAGTAGAGACACTACATACTGATATACACCTGAACATCAGCAGGAGAGGACTCTTTAAAGTAGAGACACTACATACTGATATACACCTGAACATGAGCAGGAGAGGACTCTTTAAAGTAGAGACACTACATACTGATATACACCTGAACATCAGCAGGAGAGGACTCTTTAAAGTAGAGACACTACATACTGATATACACCTGAACATCAGCAGGAGAGGACTCTTTAAAGTAGAGACACTACATACTGATATACACCTGAACATCAGCAGGAGAGGACTCTTTAAAGTAGAGACACTACATACTGATATACACCTGAACATCAGCAGGAGAGGACTCTTTAAAGTAGAGACACTACATACTGATATACACCTGAACATCAGCAGGAGAGGACTCTTTAAAGTAGAGACACTACATACTGATATACACCTGAACATCAGCAGGAGAGGACTCTTTAAAGTAGAGACACTACATACTGATATACACCTGAACATCAGCAGGAGAGGACTCTTTAAAGCAGAGACACTACATACTGATATACACCTGAACATCAGCAGGAGAGGACTCTTTAAAGTAGAGACACTACATACTGATATACACCTGAACATCAGCAGGAGAGGACTCTTTAAAGTAGAGACACTACATACTGATATACACCTGAACATCAGCAGGAGAGGACTCTTTAAAGTAGAGACACTACATACTGATATACACCTGAACATCAGCAGGAGAGGACTCTTTAAAGTAGAGACACTACATACTGAAATACACCTGAACATCAGCAGGAGAGGACTCTTTAAAGTAGAGACACTACATACTGATATACACCTGAACATCAGCAGGAGAGGACTCTTTAAAGTAGAGACACTACATACTGATATACACCTGAACATCAGCAGGAGAGGACTCTTTAAAGTAGAGACACTACATACTGATATACACCTGAACATCAGCAGGAGAGGACTCTTTAAAGTAGAGACACTACATACTGATATACACCTGAACATCAGCAGGAGAGGACTCTTTAAAGCAGAGACACTACATACTGATATACACCTGAACATCAGCAGGAGAGGACTCTTTAAAGTAGAGACACTACATACTGATATACACCTGAACATCCGCAGGAGAGGACTCTTTAAAGTAGAGACACTACATACTGATATACACCTGAACATGAGCAGGAGAGGACTCTTTAAAGTAGAGACACTACATACTGATATACACCTGAACATCAGCAGGAGAGGACTCTTTAAAGTAGAGACACTACATACTGATATACACCTGAACATGAGCAGGAGAGGACTCTTTAAAGTAGAGACACTACATACTGATATACACCTGAACATCAGCTGGAGAGGACTCTTTAAAGTAGAGACACTACATACTGATATACACCTGAACATGAGCAGGAGAGGACTCTTTAAAGTAGAGACACTACATACTGATATACACCTGAACATCAGCAGGAGAGGACTCTTTAAAGTAGAGACACTACATACTGATATACACCTGAACATCAGCAGGGGAGGACTCTTTAAAGTAGAGACACTACATACTGATATACACCTGAACATCAGCAGGAGAGGACTCTTTAAAGTAGAGACACTACATACTGATATACACCTGAACATCAGCTGGAGAGGACTCTTTAAAGTAGAGACACTACATACTGATATACACCTGAACATCAGCTGGAGAGGACTCTTTAAAGTAGAGACACTACATACTGATATACACCTGAACATCAGCAGGAGAGGACTCTTTAAAGTAGAGACACTACATACTGATATACACCTGAACATCAGCAGGAGAGGACTCTTTAAAGTAGAGACACTACATACTGATATACACCTGAACATGAGCATATTATTGAGATTCTATTAAATTGGAAATCAAATGGAACAGCAGCAAACCAAGAACAAAACATAAATTCATAAAACTATCAAAATAAATGGGCTGTCTAAATTAACCTAAACATTTACTATAAAATGCAGCACATTTAGGGAACGTAATGCTTTAATGCTCACACACAAGATGGAGTAACATTTAGGAGATGTTCCACTAACGGTTCTGCTTTTCTCCAATTATAGAAAGGTATACATGGCTTTTGGTAAATTCCTTAATAGAGAACTATGAAATATGTGTGCATAGATCTCTAAATCAAATCCCACTTATAGTATTAACTGGAAAATGAAGAGATAAAGAACAAAGTTATTGTCGTATCAACTTAGAAAACTCAAAATAGAAACATCTTGTAAATAAAATACATTCGTTGGAAAAATTACCCTTGGAAATTAAAAAAATAGGGTCATATCTTCCCGAGAAGGGTTAGGTACACACAACATTATGATCCTCTGGTTACATGTGACCGTTAATGTATATTACAATTAATGATGTATATGTTATCTGTTAATCAAATCCTAGAAATAGATGTTATATCTCTCACAGGCGGAGCCCTCTACTGGACTCTATGGGTACTGCCCTTGACCTCACTATGCGAGCGTTCACCTACTGAGAAATCTATAAACGTAGCCGGCCCCGGGGGCGGGCCTACCTGAGTGCGCACGCAGGCCCACAGTATATAAGGCGGCCTCGCCTCCCGACCGTCATCCTTTTCTCTTCAGCGAGCAGGATAACAACTGAGTAGAGTAAACGGAAGAGAAAAAGAAGAAGAAGCAGTGAGAATGGACTCACCTAGAGCACCGACCCTGTCCTTCGTGCACCGGCCTGATTGCGGGTGCCGATCCCCACCGCCTCTGTTTTGAGTGCCTGGGGCCTGAACACGCCGCGGACGGCTTGGCCCAGTCTCCCTCGTGTCACGCCTGCCGCATGCTGCCACGTCTTGGCCGCCGGCATCGTCTGGAGCACTTCCACGAGTACTACGTGTCGCCAGAGGAAGAAGAGGACCACGTGGACCTCGAGGTGGTGGAGATGGGGGAACAGGAGGCGGATGAGGAGGAGGTGCCATTTGTTTTCACCATCCCGGCAGGCCGGCCCCGCTCGTCGAGGGGGAAGACGACGAGGGTTCCTCGATGTCGGGGGCTTCCGGTTCCGGCATCCATGAAGGGCCGACGCACAGGTCCGTTCGTCAGGACATCCCGTCGGTGATGGCCATCGCGGCAGGACGTGTGGGGCTACCGCTCCCCCCGCCACTACCGCCAACGCCGGTGAGCCGCCTCCGCCAGGGGTTTTACGGTCCGGCTTCTCCGGCACAGCCGGCCTTCGTTTAGCCCCCGCTGCCAGACATTTGGCAGTGTGGAGGCAACGTGGCGGCAGCCACTGAGGACGAGGGGGGGGTAGGGGGGTGATGTTTGAAGCAGGAACAGTAGAGAGTATGACCTGATGAGAGATGGACAGATAAATGGACAGATAGATGGAGACAGAGACAGAGAGAGGGATAGGCTGAGAGGATTAGAGGAGCAGAGGTGCTGCTCTGTAGCACGGGGACATGATACACTACAAACACACACACACAGACACACACACACACACACACACACACACACACACACACACACACACACACACACACACAGACGACATGCTCTGTATGGTGACTTACAGCCAAGGACAGTGTGAGCAGTGGTACCTACAGAGCACAGCATGGGTCTAAAAGAGCCATATTATGCTCATTTGCAGGTCCATATTTGCGTTTTGATCAAAACATTTTAATTTTGTTAGAGCGCTAGCCAATAGGAGCGCAAATGTCACCTAGTGATGTCATTATGTCAGGGAAGTAAACAAAGGAGTCCAATGGAGGCGTTTTAGGCAGGGGGGGAGAGACATTTCCTCTGGAGGAAACACAGGGATTTTAGCCTTTGCAGACCATTTACATGCACTAAAACCCAGGCACGTGCACACATAAGTGGGCTTGAGCCCCTGCCCTTTTTCTTCCTCCAGAGAAAGTGCCCTTTTTCCCCCCTTTTTTTTTTTAATAAATGAATATATATCTACTGCTGTTTGCGCACAGTTTCCCTTTCCAAAAATATATTGATTGAATACAAAATAAAAATATCAGGTCGGGAGATTAGACTGTGAAGTTCCGATGCACTCTCTACCCTCCCTCCCCCCCTCGTCTCCTGAACAGCGGCAGTCACTTCAGACAGCAGCACCTCCCACTTTACTGTCCCTTCAGACAGACAGGTGTAAGCACCTCCCACTTTACAGTCCCATGTTATGCCGGCTTTTCTTGGCTTATTTTGAAGGTGAGTGGTGATGAACAAATTACTAAACTGCCAGTGCCTCGAGTTTACAGCTAATTAGCTAAAAGACAATAACAAATATAGTTAACTAAGGTAGGCTACTAGCTAATGGATAAGTTAGCTCAAGGTTTAGCTAAGGCAATTTATCATGGGCATACAGGCTAATGTACTGAACTTAAGGGGAGACAGACACTTAAAGTGAATACAGTCAAATGTGTATCTAATAACGTCATCACAATCACCACATTGATATGCAAATTAGGCGTTAACTATAGGCCTAATTAAAATGCGCTAATTTGCATGCAGTTACCAAGGCATTGCAGGTGTAACGGATACAACAAAAAAACACATCACCTCACAACTTCCCCAGATATTTCCCCCTGAAATGTTATGTTTAAATGCAGATTAGCTTTAAATCTATAGATGAATTCAGACATGGTAGTAAAACGAACACCATTTATATGTGTTTCTTGGAAGTTTTATTTCCATTAGAGTGAAAGAAAACATGGAAGCAAAATAGACCAAAATAACAAGTACATGAAAAAACGATATTTTTGCCTGTAATGTCCTTAAACAGTAACTTCATAATTTTGATTGTTGGCTGCTCATTTAATAACTATTAATTTGACTAGTTTGTTGTCTGCTCTTGTGCCTTGTGAATACTAAATAAGACCATTGTTTCTGTGTTAGCTGATTATTTTGTAGAATTCTGCTGAGTATTAAACAATTGCGTGAGTGTGAGGGTATTAAAAATAAATTGGTCAAAGTCAGAGATGTGCAACTATATTTAACTTTTTGTTTTAAAACTTTTTTTTATAAATGATTATGGGAAGTGCCCTTTTTCTCACTTGAGCACCCGCCCCCCAAAATGTCTGTGCACGTCCCTGCTAAAACCTATAGAACACACAACAGGAGAGGGAACACCACGAAAAGCAGAATAAGGCCCCTTTAACTGTAACATGTAGTGATAGGAATGGTAACTAAGAACTTAAAATAGTTTAACCCTGTTCTTTCTTTGTTCAACTATAGGCACTTTCACACCGGAGTACTTTTCCCAGTATAGTTCCGATAGTTCTTGACATTTTGCGTTCACACCAAAAAAATCCGGAACTAGACTATAGTTCATGAGAACCTTTTTATCCCCTTTTTAGTCCCTGCTAGAGAGCAGGTACTTTCATGGGAGAAAAAGGTTCCCATTTCTGATTGGCTGGGCGGATTGCAAACCACGCCCCGTAAAACTCGGAAAGGTTTTGTGAAGCCGCCATTGTATTTGCTGGCATTAGCATTATTAGCATTAGCCCAGCGCACAAACGGAGAGAGACTAACTTATGGCAACACAAAAAAAAACATGGGAGCGGTGGAGATGAGGAGGTGTCGGCGTTCTGGCGATTTACTCGGAAGGCTTCAGTAGAAGCTGCCTCGTGACCGAGAAATGCTGGAGTATTTGAATAAAATATTTCGGCTCGGTACGCAGATGGCAGCAGCGGCCAATAATCTTGGTGTGTTAGGTGTCTCCTTGATTTCCCCTCAGGAGGTCGCCCCCGCCCCCCCGCCTCAGGACGAGGGTGATTATTCGGACCTCTGCATTGGTCAGATGAACAATCTGATCCACGGTGTAGCCGCTGCAGTTGGCCATGTCATGTCCCTGGCCACGGTGGCGCCACGTCACGTGTGGCTGGGACTCACCGCGCTGTCCAGGAAGGACCGCGAGGATCTCCTTGGGGCCCCCATATCCACGGAGGGGCTCTTTGGGTCGATCACGTCGGTTACCCAGCGCTTCCGCCGCCTGGAGGAAGAGAGACTGCAGCTTAGCCATATGCTACCGCTGGCCCTTCCTAGAGCTCCTCTGCAGGGGAGAGAGCGCGGCGCGACGGTGAGGAGAAGAGAAAGGCGACGGTATAGAGCCCCCTCGGCTCCCGTTTCCCCCTCCACCTCCGCGACCCGTCCCGCGGCCCGTCCCGCAGACCCGGCAATCGCGGGTACGAACTGGCCGGCCCCGGCAGGCTCCGGCTCCGGCCCCACCTCAGCAGAGAGCTTCGGGGTGGGGTGCGCCGTCCTCCCGGAGCTGACTGGCGATGGGAGGAAGCGTCCTGGTGGGGAGGGGGACCTCTTCCACTCAGAATGCGAGGGCGAATCCCGCCTCCTCCCTCTTTAGTTCAAGTATTGTGAGGCATACTTTCAATGAAAAAGATGATCCCAGTCTAAATGTAATTTCTTTCCACAATTCCACACTTCCACATAATGTTAACTGTACTGATTCCCCACTCGCTGCCCCAGTTGTAACTCCAGTAAAGGAAGCAGCTAGTGGGCATGTGCAGGCGAGGGTAATAAACCGCAGGAAGTGCTATCAGAGCGCTCTGCAGGTACAGGGGCATTATGGCCGGCGTGTGATTGTCAGGAGGCACACGGCGCTGTAAGGCATTTTTCCGTTTGAGGGAGAATTGCATTATGGCGGAGCGCGCGCCCCCACGTGAGCGCGCCGCAGTGCGTTCAGGGACCTCAGTAGAAAATCTGAGGCCCTTTCTGTGTCAGCCCCCCATGGGCAGAACTTCCCTTCATGGGGAGTTTTTTTTTTTTTAGCCGTGGGAACATGTTTCAAATGGGGGGTGCTGTGGGGATGACCAGTTTGCTGCCCTAGGCAAGATTTTAGCTGGCAATGAAAAACCTCTACAAAAGACCAATACACTACAAAAAGAGAAACTTATTGACATGGTGGACAGCTTATATAAAAAGGCTTCAAATGTATTTAGTATTGTATGAACATGTTTTAATTGGGGGGTGGACTTCACATCCTCTAGGGGGGTCCGGGGGTGCCCCCCCGGGAAGATTTGTTATAACATTTTAAAGTAAAATGCTTCAATCTGGTGCACTTTGAGCGCCCAATTACTTGAGACCTGATCTAGGGGGTACAACTCTAAACACCCATATGAAAAAGGTCGGTTTTAAAACTTATTTTATTTTTGGTTCATTTATATCTTATTTATTTTTAAATCTCTCCAGTTTTAAACAATATTTTTGGTTTACTGTCCTATAGTATACATTGGAATGATTTCAAACCTGTTGTTATTTATCCTAATAATTATAAAGGTGTGCCTTGGAAATATGTGTTTACATAAATTGTGATCAAAACGTTTGAGACCCACTGAGATAACTTAAGTGAACTATCTAAACACTCAGAGTCCTTTACCTCACTGATCCTCTCAGTCTGACAGAACTCTCCCTCCACATTATTGTAGAAACAGCTTCTTATATCCGTTAGCGCAGCAGAAGCTAACAACGATCCCCGCCGGTACCGGTGCACCCCCTCTCTCTATCTATCTATCTATCTATCTATCCATCTATCTCGGTCTCTCTCACTTCGGCTGTGAGCTGCGGGCGCCTGATAAGCCAACATGTTCAGGGCAAATGGAAAATGTAACCGGGGTGAAAAGGGTGTTATCTTTACTTAATTATGAATGTTGTTACATCAAGGCTGAAAATTAGGTTTTTTTTGTATTATATTTGTATTATATTTGTATTTAATCTTGTGGAAGTGCAGATCCCCTGTCCTCCACCAGGGGGTGCTGCAGCACCCTCAGCACCCCTACTTCCCACGGCCCTGGACCCATCCTAGATCTCCGCAGCCTAAATCGGCACATCGCCTGCAAAAAATTCCAGATGTTAACTGTAAAGCAGTTATTAGAACTGGTGCAGCCAAGCGATTGGTTCACAATCATCGACCTGAAGGACGCTTACTTTCATGTCGAGATTGCTCCAAGGCACATAAAGTATTTGCGTTTTGCCTTCCAGGGGGTAGCCTACGAGTACAACAGGCTACCGTTCGGCTACTCCCTATCCCCACGCACATTCAGCAAATGTGTGGCCACAGCGCTTCAGCCGCTGCGCGGCCAGGGCATGAGGGTCTTCTTTTATCTGGACGACCTCATAGTCATGGCCAGGTCCAGGGAATGGGCAATGTTCCACACAGCCCAATTGATCCTACACCTAACCAAGTTGGGATTTGCGGTCAATTGGAAGAAGAGCAATCCCATACCTCACCAGCAGGTGCAGTATCTGGGGATGGTGCTCGATGCAGGCAGGCTACGTGCCACCCTGACAGAAAGCAGACAGGCGTCCCTGCTGCGGGCAGTTCACAGACTGCGACAGGGGGCAACAGTGACAGCTTTGACTATCATGCAGACTTTGGGTCTCATGGCGGCTGCTCACTCCGTGGTAGCGCTGGGGTTGCTGCATATACGCCGCCTGCAGAGGTAGTTTGCCGGCCTTTGTTTAGATCCCAAGAGGCACAAACGACGTCTGGTAACTATCCCCCCCTCAGTGGTGGGTAACCTCCGGTACTGGGGTTCCCCAGTGCATCTCCGGAGGGGAGCTCCGCTGGGGCGAGTGACCTCCTACATCACGGTGTTCACAGACGCATCCGTGACAGGATGGGGGGGGGACCTGCCTAGAGAGAGCTATAGGTGGTCGCTGGGCTCTGATGGAGACTCAACACAGCAACCTCCTAGAGCTGCGGGCAGTAGGGTTGGTCCTCCAGCACTTCAAACCTGTAATACAGGGCAAACATGTGCTGGTGAGGAGCGACAACCGCACCACAGTGGCATACATCAACAGGCAGGGCAGAGTCCGCTCCGCCGACTTGTTGACCACAGCAGAGAACCTGTGGTTATGGGCCTCAGAGATTGTGTTGTCTCTGAGAGCCCTCCACATCCCGGGACTGGAGAACGGGGGGGCCGACCTCATGTCAAGAGGCGGGCCCCTGCCAGACGAGTGGGTGCTTCAAGCGGTCTGGGCCCGGTTCGGGAGAGCGGAGGTGGACCTGTTCGCCAACCGACGAAACAGCCACTGTACTCTGTGGTTTTCCATGGCTCGGCGGGACAATCCGCCCTTGGGGGTGGACGCGTTTGCACACGAGCCATGGCCAAGAAAGCTGCTCTACGCCTTTCCACCGCTGCGCCTCATTCTCCCCCTCAGGGAGAGGGTGAGACGAGAACACCTCTCAGTCATCCTAGTGGCCCCAGACCGCCGTGTGGCACCATGGTTCGTGGAGGTGACACAGATGATGGTGGGCCAGCCCTGGGCAGTTCCTCAGGTCTGGGGGGCGATGTCTCAGGGGGCTGGTGCAATAGGGGCGTTACCCGCTCTGGGCCAACCTCTCCAGGCTTGGCTCCTGAGAGGGACAGGCTGAGACAGGGGGGATTGTCTGACGAAGTTATCCAGACTATCCAGGCAGCGAGAGCAGGATCCACCACAGCCTGTTACAGGCCAAAGTGGTTGGCGTTCCAGCGATGGTGTGAAGAGGGGAGTCTAGAGCCCTTGTCTTGTACGCTGGGCTCTATTCTGTCCTACTTACAGTTACTGGTGGACAGAGGGCTTGCTTATTCCACTGTTAAACTGTATGCAGCAACCATTTCATCCTCTCATGAGGGATTTGGCGGCAGGTCAGCCTTCAGTCAGCCGCTTATGTCGCAGTTTTTGCAGGGGGTCAGGAGGCAGCGCCCAGTAGTGCACGCCTCCGCCCCGCAATGGGACCTGCCGTTGGTGCTCGAGGCTCTGGTCACAGAACCATTTGAGCCTCTGGATCCACACTGAACAGCTGTTTGTGTGCTTCGGGGGGGGTGTGGCCGGTAAAGCTCTGTCCAAGAAACGCCTGGCAGGATGGCTCTGCGAGTGCATTGTACATGCCTACGGTCAGGCGGGGAGAGCCTTCCCCACGGGGGTCCGTGCACACTCTACACGTGGTATGGCTGTGTCAACAGCCTTATTTAATGGCGTGAGTGTGGAGCACATATGCACGGCGGCGTCTTGGTCCACGCCAGGCCCCTTCATAAAGTTTTATCTCTTGGACATGTCTGGCTCCTTCTCATCGTCTGTGCTTCCTGGGGCAACACGGGACTGGTGAAGGGGGGGGGGGGGGGGGGGGGGGCGGGGTCCCCCCGGACATATTGCATTTATGTTTTCCCATATTGCATTTATGTTTTCCCATGCTCCTTAGGGACCCGAGAAACATGAGGTGCAGTGAGCCCCATGCAGGGCTGGAGGACTCACTATTTTTCCCATGCACACCCTTCGCGAGGTAAGCGTGTCTGAGTGTGCTCTATCAGCCAAGTAAATTGCGGCCCCGGCTCCTCCACGGTCATAACCGAGGGAGGAGAGGTTGCGGTGCCGTGGCTGTTAACCAAAAAAAGCCGGTCAGGGGCAGTGTGATGGGTCGATGTTGTTGGACGACAGGGCGTGTATCCATCAGGGCTCCACCCACTGTACCCATAGAGTCCAGTAGAGGGCGGAGCCTGTGAGAGATAAAACGATGGGTTACGTATTGTAACCCTAGTTATATAAGCACAGGCGGAGCCCTCTACCTGGGGGCCCTGTCTGTCTATGCTGCTCGCTGAAGAGGGTGTAGGATGACGGTCGGGAGGCGAGGCCGCCTTATATACTGTGGGCCTGCGCGTGCACTCAGGTAGGCCCGCCCCCGGGGCTGGCTACGTTTATAGATTTCTCAGTAGGTGAACGCTCGCATAGTGAGGTCAAGGGCAGTACCCATAGAGTCCAGTAGAGGGCTCCGCCTGTGCTTATATTACTAGGGTTACAATACGTAACCCATCGTTTCTTCCCCCTTTTGTTTCTTTTCTCTTTTCCTCATATCTGTACGGCCTCTAGGCTTGTTTTGTGTGCCCTGGGCATACTCCAGTACTGTACTTAAGTAAAATGTTGAGGTACTTGTGCTTTACTTGAGTATTTCCATGTTATGCTACTTTGTACTTCTACTCCACTACAAGTCAGAGGTAAATCATACTTTTACTCCACTACATGTACTAAATACCTTTAGTTACTTTACAGATCTGGATTAATGATGTGAAACATAATCAAGTCTTAAATCAGACTTTAGTTCCACCTGGAGTAAATTCACAAGCTACCCTGCAGTATACAAAGTCATTCAAACTAGCTGCACCTTTACCAGCTTTGAGAACACTTTAATGATCAATCATTATAAAACATATCATATATATTATTCTGAAATGGACCAATCTGCACAATAGCTGCTTTCACACCAAGTACTTTGCCGTACTTAGTGCCGGCACTTAGTGCCCCGGCACTTAGTGCCCCAGGGCACTAAGTACCAATCGCGTTCACACCGGAGTACTTTTCCCTGAGGGAAGACTACGCAAATGAGCCGCTGACGTCACTTCGTCTTCTTCTGCTTTGGGTTTACTGGCAGGCCGCAAACAACTTCACGGCGTATACTGCCACCCGGAGTCCCCGGCCGGAAGTCCCCGGAGTTGGGGACTGGCTTCAGTAGAAGCTGCTGGGACTCTACTGAAGCCTTCTACTGAAGCCTTCCGAGTAAATCGCCAGAACGCCGACACCTCCTCATCTCCACCGCTCCCATGTTTTATATCTAATAATGCTAATGCGAGGATAATAAAATGGCGGCTTCACAAAACTTTTTTGGAGTTTTACGGGGCGTGGTTTGCAATTCGCCCAGCCAATAGAAATTGGTACTTTTTTGGTACTTTTTTGGTACCACCTCTCTAGCAGGCACTGAAAATGGGGGTAAAAGTTCCCGGCACTAAGTACTCTTTTTGGTGTGAACGCGACATCAGGGGTACTAACGGAACTAAACGGGAAAAGTACGGGGGAAAAGTACTCCGGTGTGAACACGCCTATTGACTACTTTTACTTTTGGTACTTTAACTATATTTTGATGATAATACTTTTCTACTTTTACTTGAGGAACATTTTGATTGCAGGACTTTTACTTGTAACAGAGTATTCCTACACTCAGGTACTTCTACTTTTACTTAATGACAAGATCTGAGTACTTCTCCCACTTCTGAGCGGCACTAATATAGGCCACAAATAAAAATACACCTTTGAGAAAAAAGGAAAGCCAGAGTGGAGAGCTGGGCAAAGGTGTACCTTTTGAAGAGAAACGTCATTTTAAAAGGAAACGCTACAGACAGACATTTATTTTTATCATACGTGTGTTCTGTCAACCCCAGGTGCTATTGTAGATTTTTTAATTAATTTCAGTTTAAATAGAAGTTGCACATTTTGCTGTTGACCCCGTCAGTACAAGTACAAAAGCATGTTACTGTATAAGCTTGAATCACTTATATTATTTATATTATTCTTGTTTTTAATAACAGAAAACTGTCCATGTAAATATCTCATTGTTAATTAAAATATTAATAAAATATATGAATAACCGTTCGAGCAATTGGGTCGCCAGCAGCTTACAATTAAGCTCATAATGATACAACACAGAGTTCAACTTATTGGATATGTATATATATTATATAACATCAGCCAATAGACTATAAAGAAATAAATATATTGACTGTCCAAACAATGAGAAAGAAACGCTGAAGTCCCAGCTCCCAGCAGCTCAGGAAGAAAGCCCTCAGGATTATAAAAGACCCCCATCCCCCCAGCCACAAAGTGTTCTGTCTGCTGCCGTCTGGCAGGCAGTACCGCAGCATCCGGACTAAAACCACCAGACTCAGGGAAAGTTTCATCCCACAGGCCATAAGACTGTTATAAACACCTGAACTGTTGAAACAACATCCATAATATTCATCTGGCTGCAACTCACATATATCATATATTCCAATTGCACACATGACAATAAAAGCCTTGAAACTTGAAACTTGAAAAGATACAGCTGTTCCAACCATCCCCACACTGACTACTGACATCACTCCTCAACAGAATGATGTATCCACAGGATTCTTTGCAGTTCTGTTAAGTTTTGATGCTGTAAACGCTGTAAAATTTGAAATCGCCTTTTTACTTTCATCCCACGTTACTTTCGTCCCTGTTCTCCCCTACTGTCCACATCTTCTTAGACACCTGCGAGTCTGTATACGTTGCCTCTTTGAAACTGACTAAGCAAACAGACTCCTACCTGGCTGCCTTCAAACCAATCATCTTTGACATAATGTTACAGTTTTCACTCAGTCACCACTAAAGCAAGTATCAGATGGACTCAGTGATGTAGAGCTGGTGATCGGATCAGAGTGCAGCACTTAGCAGCTACATTTGGCAAGCTGTTGGAATGTAATTATTTAAACATGTTTGTTAAAAGTAAGATTTTCAAGTGATTGTTTTAAGTCACTTTTTAAGTGAAAATGCATCTCTGGTTCCAGCTCCTGAGACATGAGGACGGCTGCCCGTCTGTGTTTGATATTATTGTTAGTTGCATATCTCTTGGTTGTTACCTTTGTGGAGATTGTAATCCCAATGTTTCACTGTGTTCTAACGTGCTGATATATTACAGTTTATTATTTACATTAAAATGATCTAGACTACTTAGGCTCTTTTCACAGCAGCCACGCAGAGCACACACAGGAGTAATTAATAACATTAATTATGGTCTGGTATTGTGCATGCTGGCTTACTGGAATGCCTTTGATGCACAAAATAGAACGAGACCATCATTAATTTGATCAATTACACCTGTGTTTACCCTGCAATGACAGCTGGTTGCTGTGAAAAGGGCCAGGAAGAGGCATGAGTTTAGATCTTAAGGCTCTGTAAACATGACATTTATTTATTTGTATGTTATATGCAGACTTCTACCCAATCATTTCACTCCGCATCCTGTTATTTATCCGATTGATCTGCTCTCAAGTATTTTATCAACTCTCATTTAATCATTAAATATTAAGGTTTATTGCAATTGATCATGAATAAGTGAACTAAACAATGATTTTGCATGCTTTTGATCTGTCAACATTCAAACAGCCCTAACATAATCCTGTTCCATTTACCCCAAAGATATGTCAGGTTCATGCAGAATATTACTGATATAATCCCTGTTCTCTCTCTGTGGAAGTATTCCTGTGTTTAACTGTCCTGTACTGCCATCTTGTGGATAACCACAACACTGCAACCAGACATGATAACAGATCGGTCCCTCAGGCCTTAACCTAAAGATCCCTTTCCTTGGATCCCAAACTTACTCCAAGTATGCATTTATTATATTTGAGTGACCTGATGCACTTTGATGCTGCAATGCATTGAATGATTAAATGTCTCATGTCACCACTGACCAGTGGCGAGCCGTCAGGGCCCTCTAGGCCCTCTGTTGCCTCATTCACACCAACGGTGTTTCAGGGCCGGTTCGGAGCTGGAGCTTGAAAAGCACCGGGTTTTCCTGTTCACACCGCAGCAGAGCAGCCTCTTAGCTCCGCAATCCGGTTAGTTTCAAGCACCAAAAAATTGTACGGCTAGAGCAAAATCACCGCATACGTCACGCTTACGTCGAGGCGGGGGCAGGGGCGGGATCAACTCCTGAACAACAACAAAAAGCCCGCGTTTTATCCAGTTTGTACACAACGATGGAGAAACTTAACAAGCAGCAGTGGTCCACTGAAGAGACCAGCTACCTACTGGGAATCTGGTCTTCCGAAGAGGTACAGAGGAAGCTGGAGGGGAGCACGCGGTCCAAAGCAATTCTCCAACAATTGCAGAAAGAGATGGCAAACGCTGGTTTTTACCGTACCGTGGAACAGATTGGCAACAAATTAAAAAAAGTCAAGAAGGACTATCGGGACCAAAAGCGAGACCTCGGACGGAGTGGTAGCGGTCGTCCGAAAACAAGTCCACATTATGACTTGCTAGACTCGGTCCTCGGGGACAGACCGACGAGTGGTTTTGGAACCACGGTGAACTCGCTTTCTCTCACGTCGATTATGTTGCAGGACGACTCGATGAATGTGCGGAGCTCATTTGATCCCGGTGAGTTATACCCATTTGTTTTATTTGTGACTTTTTGTTTTACAACATAAACTACACCATGTAACTATCCAACCCAGTCTCACGGCATTTCGTGTTATTAGTCACGAAATTAATTTAATCTATTGATTCGTGTTCACCAACACGATTTCCCCCTTTTTTTCGTGTCACACAGAACGATTTTAAAAGCAATGTATTTCTATTGGTAGTATGTTTCGTGCCTGCAACACGTCTTTTTGTCCGGTCGGGTCTTGGAAGACCAGAAGCTGTGTGGTTCATAAAAACATGTTCTTACTCAATATCTTACCCTAAGCCTAACCCTATCCCTTTTATGTTAAATTGTATAATGTCTGAGTTTTTTGGCGTCAGTGAGGAAAAGAAATGGCTCAGAGCCTCAGAATACTGACATCTGTATTTTTTCAAATGTCTTTTTCCTTCTAATTTGTTATTATTTACATTGCTTTTAAAGATCGTTCTGTGTGACACGACAGACCTGGCAATAAAGCTGAAGTTGACCTACTACAGCTACCGGATGTGCATCCAAACCAATAATAGCGCTAGCATGCTAATGCTAACAATAATAAACAAAGGTATCCCCATGGCAAAGACAGCTAACGCCTCCAATGTATCTTCTTTCTTCTCACTAACGATTTATGATTCATTGTGTTTATATTGTGTTTACAGACATATCTGGTTTGGAGCATACGGTGTCGGAACCACCACTACCGTCGGCGTGTAGCTCGCCAATGCGGATGCAAGAGTCTCCTTTTCCCACAAGCAGCTCTTCCCAGGAATCTCTGGTGACCCTAATCCAGCCGACAGTGGGCCAACACAAACAGGGTAAGGTTTACAGTGGTCATAATAGTAATACTGTTGCCATGTGCATTTATCATGGCATAGTCATTGTAGTAGTTGTTCAAGTTATGCAACTGCAGCCATAATAACAATACAACATTTCATTACACAGTATATAATATACATCTCATAAAATGCCATGAATACTGTGTTGACTTTATTTTTCCCTTTTTGTAGTTAAAAGGAAGCGGGATTTATCATCTGGCCTTCTGGAGTATCTGGAGAAAAGTGCCGACAGGGAGGAAAGGCTTCAGGAGCAGGGCCACGAGATGCTTAAAGAGCAGGGCCAGGCGATGCTTCAGGAGGTCCATGGGGTCAATGCTGAGTTCCTACGAGTTTTCACCAGAATCGAGCAGAACAGCCACTCAATGGCTGGTAGACAGGATTGTGAAGGTGATGGAGGCCAATAACAAAAGCTGACATTATTTTTTTATGTAAATAGTTCATACCTTTTTTGTATACACGTTCTTTTTTGGTATACACACGTTCTTTTTTGTATACACGTTCTTTTTTTGTATACACATTATTATTATAGTATATTCGCCACACTTTTTTGTGAATTATTGTCCATACATGTCTTTGATTAGTACAATAAACAAAACTCAAAAGTCATAAGTCTGATCCATTGATTTTATTGAAAAAAAGGATAGGCATGATACAATTAGATCATGTTCCTCCAGCAGGACAACCACGGCTTGCTTGGCTGGTAGGGGTGAACATGTTGTGGTTACGTTGCAGCTTATTTGTGTATGCACTTTTTTATAAGAATATAGTCTAAACCACAGAAATGACTCTGGAAAAGCTGCAGATAGAGCCATAAGAAATGAATGCAACTGATTTAATGTGTAATGTTTTTTATAGGCAATCATTTAAGCTTTGTTAGTTCCAGGTTTCATATGTATACAAAATAAACACAATTCAAGTCTGATCCAGTGATTTTATTGGAGAAAAAAAAGAGGCATGATACAAAATAGATCAGGTTTAACTGCAGCAATATTAGTGGTCCTCCATGTTGAAATAGTCCATCAATGCGGATCTAACATCAGCTCCTTCTTGTCTACCATTATCTGGTAAGGGGTGTAAAGGGGGTTGGTCGTACACAAGTTCATGGCAATCGTCAGTGAAGTTGTCGCTATGTTCCTCACATATGTTGTGTAGTACACAGCAAGTCACTGTCATTATTTTGCTGAGCTCCAGCTGGCAGTCGTTCCTTTTTAGGAGGCACCTCCATCTTCCTTTTAGCCTTCCAAACGCCATCTCAACAACCGACCGTGCACTGCTCAGCCTGTAATTGTAGGTGTGCTGTTCATGGGTCAGTCTCCCAGTGTCCGAAAATGGTTTCATTAGCCATCTTTGCATTGGATAGGCTGGGTCACCAATCAGGTAATGTCCCACATCACAGCCAGAGATGGTCATTTTGTTTTGGCCTAGCAACACTCCATCACTGATAGCCACCCAAAGATTGGATTGTTTTAGCACTCTAGCATCATGTACACTACCTGGGTCGCCAACACACACATCCCAGAACATCCCCCTGCCATCAACAACAGCCTGTAGAACAACAGAATGCCAACCTTTTCTGTTATAATAGTCCTTGGGATAATATCTAAAATAGGGATGTGGCTTCCATCTATTGCACCAACACACTGTGGTGCTCTCCAACATCTGTTGAAAAAAGTGGCCATTTCCACCAACTTCTCCACATCAGGAAATGTGATATGTAGTGGAAGCAGCACTTCCATGGTTGCCCTGCAGAAATCCTGAACACAGAGGCAAACGGTGCTTACCCCGAAAAGATGGCTGATGGTCCTGTATTCACCTCCGGTGGCCAGCTTCCAGAGGGCAATTGCAACCCGTTTTTTATTGGGTATACACAGACGGTCATTTGTGTCTCTTCTCCCAATAACGCCGCTGACCTGGTGGCAGATGTAGTCAAAGGACTGCCTGGACACGCGGAAATTCTGCATGAATTGCAGAGGGGAGAAGTCTGGAACAATGGTTCCACCAGTCGGAAGATCTGGGCTGTGTCCAAATAACACGCGATCTCCGCCTTTCCGCCAGCTTCAACATGATCTGTGGAAATAACATTGAGAATCAGTTTTAATGTTATACCATAGTAATTAATTTAGCAAAGCTGGGTATTTTGAGCTTGGCGCATGCAGAGGCTAACAACAGCTAGCTCTAACATCGAATAGGACGTATATTTACCTTCTTTCTCCTACGGAATCGGAATCGTCGTTGAAGTTGATGATTACGATTGTAAAGCAGTTTTGAATGTAGCATGTAACGACTGTAAAGTTGGTAGTAAAGTCGTCCCATTTCTTCCATTTCGTTTCGACAGAGCAAAATCGAAACGAGTAGCGCTTCAATACAATCTGCCATTGTTGTTGTTGTCGGTGTGAGCTGTGAGAGGTTTCCGCGGGGTTTGGCTTTATGAAGCAGGCACGCAAATGGTTACGTCATGACGCAAACGATGACGCAATGACGCAGCACCAGTCGGACTCTGGGCGGTGTGAAAAGAGCCGGAGCTAAACCGAAGAACCGGTACTGAACCTGAAAAGCTCTAGCTCGGAGCTTGAACCGGAGTTGCGTTGGTGTGAATGAGGTATGTGAGGGCCTAAGATATTCTAAAAAATAATATTTGAAAACATTAAAAAAAAAACATTTTTTTTTAAATATTATTTTTTATACTTTTTTTTTGTTACACTTTTCATTAGTTTTACCAAAATAACTTGATTTAATTGTATTTAAAATAACATTTCCAAATAAATAAATCCTTTGAATCTGCCTGTTCAGTTTCTGTTGGAATGTGAAGGGTTAAATGCCGTCTGCGAGTTACTGTGAAGACGGGAGAGCTTGTTGGTCCCTCTGTACATTCACAGAGGGCCAGCTTTAGAGAGGCGAAGTCCCTCCCCTTCCGGTTGAGCTCCATGGAACCTTATTTCGGAAAAGTTATGCATTGAAGTCAATGGAGAGAGAAAGATTATCTTTCGATCCCGTTTGAATTGTGCCACGAATTACACATATGATGTTTGTCAATTTAAAAGATAATTTTACAAGTCAAAAAAATAAAAATGTGTCGTAAAACTGTGAAGTAACACTTTTTTTGTGTGAAACCGCTCAATGAACTACATCTCCCGTCTCGCACCACACACCAAGACGGCCGTCACGTTGGCACATTTCACTTCTTTCTTTCAGAATGAGGCGAAAAGTATTAAAAGAGGTGAAAATCACTACAAGTCTGGGCATGTTCAGAGCTGTACATACACACAAGGGGAGTTAGTCGGTTCCGTAAGAGCCAGCATGCGGGACCGGGACTCTGGGATTTGTAGTCTTTCTAGTTGCGTATTTTTCATAGTCTTATATTTCAACAGTTTTACGACAAACTGTGACTTTTTTGACATGGAAATTATTATTTAAGATTGACAAACATCATATGTGTAATTCGTGGCACAATTCAAACGGGATCGAAAGATAATCTTTCTCTCTCCATTGACTTCAATACAAACTTTTTCCGAAATAAGGTCCCATGAGTCCCACCGGAAGGGGAGGGACTTCGCCTCTCTATAGTAACTCAATGAGAGAGTAATGTCAAATGACAGTACAATTGACCAATCATATCTTCCCTCTAAATGGGTGGGCTTTATTTTCGTGGACTTTATGGCAAGTTCCGCCCGCTGTGAGGTAGGGATGCATACCGGTTCCCGGTATTACCGAAATACCGGTTACTGGTGGCTACGGTATACCGTACCGAAATCAGATCCGGTTTTCGATACTTTTTTTTTTTTTTTTTTATAAAAATGAAGCATAATATCCTTAAACTTGTGCCCAAACCGTCGGAATTACGATGTCAATTTCGCAGTGAAACTCCGCAACCAAGTCACTTTTGAAAATCTAAAGTGTGGCTGCATATGACTGCCAGTCTGAATGGTGGGGTCTGTAACCACTGCCAGTCTGAATGGTGGGGTCTGTAACCACTGCAAGAAGTTTATTTCTGGGAAAGGTGGCAACACATCCAATCTCCAACCAATGCTGTCTCGTATGGCAACCAAGTACCTTTGTGTTCAGGGAAGCAGCGTGCCAAGTGAGAGAGTGTTCAGTTTAGCAGGTGATATCCTACGCTGCGAAAGGGCCCGTTTGGATCCAGAGAGAGCAGATATGCTCATCTTCTTGAAGATGAATGCACAAAACTGAACTGTGATGGGATTAGTTTTCTTTCATCAGGCAAATGTTGATTTTAAGGATGCTATTTGTTTTATGTGCAATGCCGAGATCTCATGATCCTTTATGTGTTCTCTGGTCAGTCGAATCTCAGGTTGAATATTAATTACACTGGTGCTATTTTATTTTTCCTTTGACAAGATGTACTATTCCCGCCTGATGGTTGTTATAAATGATATTGCAGAATCAGTTTTCTTCATAGATAACGTGTTTTTCATTGTTTGTTCAGTACTAAAAGGTCCAAGTCCCACAATTGAATTTAATATTCATTTGACATGTTAACTATATAATAAAGCGCTTCATGGGAGTAATTGCGGGATGATAAAATGTTTCCCTTATGCAACATGAAAGTATCACGATATGTATCGGTTGAGTATCGGTATCGTTCAGTGGTATCGGTATCGGTATCGGTATCGTAAAAAAGTCAACGATATGCATCCCTAGTGTGAGGTTTATGCATGTGTATAGAGATGCGAAGTCCCTCCCCTTCCGGTGGGACTCATGGGACCTTATTTCGGAAAAAGTTTGTATTGAAGTCAATGGAGAGAGAAAGATTATCTTTCGATCCCGTTTGAATTGTGCCACGAATTACACATATGATGTTTGTCAATCTTAACAAATAATTTCCATGTCAAAAAAGTCACAGTTTGTCGTAAAACTGTTGAAATATAAGACTATGAAAAATATGCAACTAGAAAGACTCCAAATCCCAGAATCCCGGTCCCGCATGCTGGGTCTTACGGAACCGACTAACTCTACCTTAGTAGTGTGTGTAGCTATATGTACAGACATGTACATGGGACATACAAACAGTGCATCTCATATTGACAAAAAAAAACCTTACTAACCGAGTTTTCTACTTCACTCTAAAAATAAGCCGTTGTGATACACGTGTAGACAACGTCTGCAGAATCATAAATGATCATTTACATTGGGGTCATTAAACCATTATTTCGCTAAGATAAAAAACATTAAAGTTTTGGATTTTAGTGTAATTCACAAATGTTCCACCAGATGGTGCCATAATGTACATATCATTAACAAAAAAGTGCATCAAATTTACAACATTTATTTTAAGCATTTAAGCAAGCAGAGGGCAGGACATGTGTGTTTTAAGTGTGGTTTCACTTGTCTCACACACCCAGGGTGAAAAGATAACATATTTACCCAGGAATAAGTGTCTGAATCATGGGTACATTAGTGGTCAAAGTCGTGGGAAATGTTTTAATTCAGGAGGTGTTAAGTGTGGTTTCACTTGTCTCACACACCCAGGGTGAAAAGATAACATATTTACCCAGGAATAGGTGTCTGAATCATGGGTACATTAGTGGTCAGAGTCGTGGGAAATGTTTTAATTCAGGAGGTGTTAAGTGTGGTTTCACTTGTCTCACACACCCAGGGTGAAAAGATAACATATTTACCCAGGAATAAGTGTCTGAATCATGGGTACATTAGTGGTCAGAGTCGTGGGAAATGTTTTAATTCAACAGGAGAGGGTAATTCACTTCTTACCCAGTGAACAGGGCTGCAAACATGGCTGTATGAGTGTTAAAATACTGTGAAACTGTTTTAATTCAGTCATAATTGTCGTTTTTAGACAGTGTACATTTAACGACATAAACATACAGAGTTATGTACATATACATGTCAGTATAGACAGGAAAATGTAAATATCAATCACAATTATGTCATTAAATGTACAAGAAGCTAAAAACAGCAGAATCACTGCTTTTAGCAGGGTATCAGAGACCCATAGACCCAGAGACCCAGGGCACAGCACCTCGCTGTGTTACCCAGAAAACATGGCTCTGATCAGGGCTAAAGTAATGTTATAAACTGGTGAATCTGTTTAAATGCAGGCAGCAGAGTCACTGCTGTTAGCAGGGTATCAGAGACCCATAGACCCAGAGACCCAGGGTACAGCACCTCGCTGTGTTACCCAGAAAACATGGCTCTGATCAGGGCTCAAGTAATGTTATAAACTGGTGAATCTGTTTAAATGCAGGTCTCAGAGACCCATAGACCCAGGGTGAACAAATAACATGTTTACCCCGCGACAGTGTTCAAAACATGGGTATATTCGTGCTCAAACTCGATAAAACTGTTTTAATTCCGGAGGTTTTAAGTGTGGTTTCACTCGTCTCACACACCCAGGGTGAACAAATAACATGTTTACCCCGCGAAAGTGTTAAAAACATGGGTATATTAGTGCTCAAACTCAATTAAACTGTTTTAATTCCGGAGGTTTTAAGTGTTGGTTCACTTGTCTCACACACCCAGGGTGTAAAGATAACATGTTTACCCGGCTAAAGTGTTAAAAACATGGGTATATTAGTGCTCAAACTCGATTAAACTGTTTTAATTCAAATATTTACAGACATCACAGGTCCATCAAACTTGGTATATTTACACTTTGTACCCGTTGGAACACACCCACGAAGTTTGGGGGTTGTGTGCCCTTGTTTACCATATTAACCTATTTATCATCCATAATAGCGTGTTTTTCAGACTTAACAACATTTTTACAAATGTAATAAATTAGTCTAGAGCTCCATCTATTGGAATTTGAGTGTTTTACACGTCTGTCCATGGAACGCAAGTTTTGCGCCATTTGAGTGGAGTAAACTGATAGGCAGCTGGAGTAACATGTACATTGAGACGCATTTTGACATATCATCGACACTTTAAATGTTAACCTTGTACATAGGATGCACAATTCGCTTACTCCCCTTTTGTGTATCGCCCTCAACATGCCCAGACTTGTCGTGATTTTCACCTCTTTTAATATTTTTCGCCTCATTCTGAAAGAAAGAAGTGAAATGTGCCAACGTGACGGCCGTCTTGGTGTGTGGTGCGAGACGGGAGATGTAGTTCATTGAGCGGTTTCACACAAAAAATGTGTTACTTCACAGTTTTACGACACATTTTTATTTTTTTGACTTGCAAAATTATCTTTTAAATTGACAAACATCATATGTGTAATTCGTGGCACAATTCAAACGGGATCGAAAGATAATCTTTCTCTCTCCATTGACTTCAATGCATAACTTTTCCGAAATAAGGTTCCATGGAGCTCAACCGGAAGGGGAGGGACTTCGCCTCTCTATAAAGTGGTGCAGTGACGTGTCCTAAAACCCGGAAGTAAGCTGCGCTCAGGTTCCCTGGGTTCCCTCGACAGAAAAGCAATGGGATTTCTCATGGATGTAATAGTTAGAAATAAGGTCTGTGGAAAACGAACCTGTTAGATAAATGCACGTTTTGTTCAGCTGGATAATATCCACATGTCTACCCTACTTTTATTATTTACGAATCATAAATCTAATCGATAGATTTATGATCGATAGATTTATGATTAGCATAAGTTCGTTCATGATGGCTCATGTCAGTGATAGTGATGACATCGTTGCGAAATTATTAACCGACTAATTTTCAAGATTGAGTTACAATGATAAATTGGAGTGGCAAAGGATCAGCTGCATGACCCCGCCATCAAGTGCTTCATCCAAAAGGACAGGAGGATGGACTTTGTGTTTAAGTGATATGATCATCAAAGGTAGGCCTAAGTCATTTTCAATGTGGGCCACCGTGCCGACTTAATTCATTTGTAATTGTCACTTGGCTGTGGGTGCCCTGTTATGATAGGTGTTTATATAAATGGTGTTGTTTTGTGTGGTAGAGGGTCGCTGTCATTGATGCGTTTTGCACCCGGGCCGCTGTTTTGATATTCCGCTGAAGTATATGCTGTGACGTAATAACTCTTCTTTTTTTTCGAGGGAAGGGGGGGCGGGGTCAGAGGGCCTAGGTATAAAAGTCACGGCTCGCCACTGCCACTGACATATGACACGTGTTGACAGAGGTGCTACCTACACCATTCTGCCATTCATTTGTTATGTTTCTTATATGGAAGGAACATGTAGGGGTTAATGATTTGATATTTTGAACAAATACACCTACATTACTAAGACTGGACTGTGAAGCTAAAGAAAGGGAAACAATCTAGTTAAATGCATCAATCTGGTGCACTTTGAGAGCAAAATTAGGGACTAAATCTATGGATACATCTCTCAACATCCATATGAAACAGAACTGTAAACAGATTTACTTTCTCTTTATGCATATTTTACAAATCACTCCCCTAGCTACTATTCCTGAAAAGTTCGGTTTTAACATCAGAACTACAAGTTATCTACACAAAGAAGCTAAACCGGAGGGTTCATTAACATTACCATTACGAAATAAAATAATATAGATGACTTTAGGGCTTACTAGAAAAAGATACCAGAACTGATGGAGGGCAAATTAAAACATGACTGACCTGCTTGGAGCATCAAGCTAACTGAAGCTGGACTCAGACGTGCGACAGCGAAATACACCCCCCGGGTACAAAATAAAGGTATGCATAAACAAACAAAGGCGGAACCAATTTACATATGAAAAGAATATATCATTTTGGTGAAGTTCACAATAACAGAAAATAAAGGTTTTCAAGTATACAAATAGCCAAAATAAAAAAGTCATAGAATAGCAATTTCATTTTAATTTTTTTACATCAGTTAGGCTATATATTTGGGGGGGACATTTTTTGAGCGTATCTGAATATTGGGGGGGATGTGTCCCCCCAATGTATATGGTGAAACCGACACATGCAAACGTGCTACAAACACTTCCATTAGGAGCAAAAATGAAATAAAGTAAATATAAAAACACAAGTGTGCCAAAACACGTGAAAATTAAGAAACATCTTCAACAACTTGACAACACGTGTGCAGAATTTAGAAAACATTCAACAACTCGAGTAAAACATGCGCAGCGTTTACTAAAAGTGCTGCATACAATACGTCAAAAGTGACGCACACAGCTGGGACAGTTTGGTGACGTTCAGGATTATAAAGCTGGACACCTGTCTCTGTTGCAGAGTTAGTCTGTCTCATAATAACTGTAAGTGTTTCATCAGTATATTTGAAATGAATAAGTTAGTTAGCTAGCCAGCAGATCCGCTATATTATTGGAAGGAATCATGTGATCATAATGTTCAAATAAGCCGATAAAACATTCTAGGTACGTTTCCAACAACAGAGACAGTTGTCCAGATTTATAATCCTGAACGTCACAAAGCGCTCCGGTCCCAGCTGTGTGCGTCACCTTTTAGTGTCCCCTGGTCTCCCAGCTGTGTTTTGAGCTTCTTGCAGCGCTTTATATTCGCAGCATTTGGTTTATGCAGCACTTTTAATAAATGCTGAGCATGTTTTCGGCAAGATGTAGATGTTTCTTCATTTGCATGTGTTTTGGTTCATTTGTCTTGTTTTATTTGCATCGTTTTTGCATCTGCAGTGCGTTTCTCCTCATGGAAGTGTTGTAACATGTTTGCTCCAGTTGGCCAAGGTACTCTTTAGAGATTGTGTATGTAAACTGTATGATACTCTTCAGTAACGTAACATAACAATAAAACTTCAATTGACAGAGTATGAGTCTTTATTTTATTTACTAAGAGAGGACTGGAGAGAAGTTGGGACACTGTCCTTTAATGAATATTTACTTTAAGGCAGAAGCGAAGTAGTGTCCTAAGAGCCGAACATGCAGCAGTCTTTCTTTACACTGTTTATCTAAAGTAATTACTACAGCAGCTTTAAATTAACGTTTTAATTAGGTTAGTAGGTTAAATGCGTGTTTTTACTGAGATACTGAATGACTATATCTTCTGCTTCAGGAGACTCAGTAAACCTTCTCGAGCTCAGGAGTACTGGTTTATTTTTCATGGCTCAATGCAAATTTGCTAATATTTTCAGTAATTGACAGCACTGAAATACTATGCAACATGTTATATATCTGATCTGAATCCAGAGCTAAGAAGAGATTGACTGTTGCCGTTAAGACGGGCAGAAAGACAGCTCCATTGAATGCTGTCAGTGCTCTACCTCTGCTGGAAATGTATAACTGTTTTCTAACATATGTTGCATTTATGTTCCCATGCCTCCAGGGCCTACAGTCCATGATGGGTGGAAGTAGCTCAAGCCGTTCAGGCCAGTTAATTTGCTTCCTTGGCCCTAGTCTGCAATAACGACGGTCCCATTAAATTCCTCGATTGGTTGCCATTGTAAACTCCATGTTAGGACTTTAGGACATATGATTACAGCTAATGAAGTAAAGTTAAGATAAGTCTACAATGCCTTTCAGGTGTTGGGTAATGTAGGCCTGATGTAGAATGACTAGAGCACCATCAACCATCAATCACTGAGTCCTCCCACAGTGCATTGGAACAATTCCTTGCTTGGGCAGTAGGTGGCGGTAATGTTGCAATAAAGGCGGTTACTCGTTACCGGAAAAAGAAGAAGAAGAAAAAGAACCATAGCAACGCTTAAACAAAGATGGCGGTGTCAGCCGCTGTGTTGTGTTTATTCCTCTTGTTTAATGCCGCCACTACAAACGAAAATACAACGAGCTACAATTTGAACACGACGCTTGGTGACCAGAACGTCACATTTAACTTTATACATAATGATACAACTCCACAGCCGACAGAGTTTGAGTCAACCAGTCCGACACCGAGCTCCACCAGCACCGAGCCCCCTCAGCCCACCGAGTCCGCCGAGCCGCTGCCCGCCTCCGGCAGCCTGCCCACCCCCGTCACTACCGGTACTCTGCCTGGAACTAGACCCTAGCTAGTAGCTAGCCAGCTTAGCGCTACACTATGCTAACTGACCTATTGTGCCAGTTAACTGTTTCCTATTAGACAGAGGTGAGAGTAGTACTCAGAACTTGTACTTGAGTAAAAGTAAAAGTACCAGAGTGTAGGAATACTCTGTTACAAGTAAAAGTCCTGCATTCAAAATGTTACTCAAGACAGTACAAGTAGAAAAGTATTAGCATCAAAATATACTTAAAGTACCAAAAGTAAAAGTACTCATTCTGCAAATACTCAAGTAAAGTACAAGTATCTCAACGTACAGTAATTGAGTAAAGGTACTTAGTTACCTTACACCACTGCTATTAAAGCATGATCGACAACAATGGTTAAATCATCGTTTATTTCAGGCTAATAAAAGAAACTCTAAACTGAGATTTGTTTTAATGAAAGTGTGGTGTTAGAATCTCTGCTGGAGATTGGATGTCTTGAACACCACAAATGCAAGTTATTTTGTTAGTAGCCTAAATCATTTCAGATTTCTGACTGAACCAATAGAAAGCACACACACACACATCCGTGCATACACATTGTACAAGTAAAGCACACGCACTAAAAATGTATTCATATTCAAACATGTTTTTAAAGGCCAAATGCTTGTGAGTAGTTGTGTACATACACACACAACATGTCATAGATGTATGTGACATACCCTGCATAGCTTTGTAAAATGCATATTTCACATAATAGCCTCGTAATGTGAATACCACACTCAGGTCACATCTCAGGTCACATCTCCAACTTCAAGAACATGTTGATGTTTAACAAAAAGATACAGTTCCATATGAATGTCTCAGTTACTAACCTCGTTAACTAACCTCATCTCTGTAACTAACCTAAGCACTGTAACTAACCTAACCTCTGTAACTAACCTAACCTCTGTAACTAACCTAACCTCTGTAACTAGCTAACCTCTGTAACTAACCTAAGCACTGTAACTAACCTAACCTCTGTAACTAACCTAACCTCTGTAACTAACCTAACCTCTGTAACTAGCTAACCTCTGTAACTAACCTAAGCACTGTAACTAACCTAACCCCTGTAACTAACCTAAGCACTGTAACTAACCTAACCTCTGTAACTAACCTAAGCACTGCTTTGTGTTTCAGTGGACAGTGTGTGTCCCTGTGACTTGCACGAGAGTGTGTGTGACATCAACTGCTGCTGTGACCGAGTGTGTGCTGAGGAGCTGTCTCTGTTCACCAGCTGCTCCGTGGACAGAGTCAGCAGGTGAGCCCCCCCCCCACACACACACTGCTTACTACACCATTCAATTCAAATGACTTTCAGAGAGGAATGTGTGCATTGGGTTAATGAAACTGTTTTAGAATATACAGTTCATGTATAGTCTACTACTCAGAGCATCAGGCAGTCTATAGATATCATCAGCATCCAAACTGTCAGCATTAATATGACATAAATACTAATGCATCGCTGCATATATTGTATTACACATGTTTTGTATTTATAAATATTTGTATTTTATTTGATCTTTTATTGCAAATTATTTCTTTTAATTCATATTCTTTCTTTAACTTCATATATAGTCATATATTCATTGTGCTAAGTTATTTTTCGTTTCTTTTGGTTTACTTGTAATTTGACTATATATGTTAATTAGTTTGATTTCCTATCGACAGATCTGTTGTCCTTGTATTTCTAATATGTATCATTCATTTGAGCTCACTGTTTGTTGGTGTGTATAGTGGCAGTCAGCAGCTGTGCAGCGGGGATGTGGCGTCTTACTCTCTCCGCATCACCATAGACGGATACTCAGAGCTGCAGGCGTCTGTGGGGGAGGAGCCTAACTATGACATCCTCTGCATCCAATCACAGAACCGTGCGTCATTAACTGTGTTCACGACCTATGGATAAATAAAAAATATCACTTATTACTTAAGTCTTACCAATATTAGTCAATAAGTAGATTTAAATGAACCTTATTGCTAAATGTAAAGGACTGGGCTGGTGTTATTGGACTTGCTTTCTCAGAGTTTATTATAAGATAAGAGGGACCTTTATTGATGAGGGAAATTCAGGTGTTATAGCAGCAACAGAATAAGAGTCAAAAGTAAAAAAAAGAATAACATACGAATAAACATGAAGCAACGGTATGAATAAAAATAGCATGCGTTAAACTCTGATCAGGTGAATGTACAGTACATATATACAGATATGTGAACGAGGGTAAATATATATACATTTACATCTGCAGGTTGTAGTTGTATCTGCATACATTGAACATATTATTAATAGTCAGTGCATATTATTATTGTATGGCTCCCTGTAGGCCGATGGTACCACACAGAGTAAGCTGCCATGTCACAGAGTCTGTCCCTTTTTGATGTCCTGTCTAGGTGTTGGTGGATTGTCTCACCCCCCTCCTGCCCTCCCCACTGACAGCAGCTTTGACTCCCTCTTTAAAGAGTTCACCAGCTTCATGTTTGGCTCAGAGGAGAGACAGGTGTCCTCTGCAGAGCTCCAGGACTCGTCTGGATACCAGGCAAGTCTCCGTCTGTGTGTCAAACCCATTGTTTGTAATCATGAAACAGCAAAGTGAGGTGTGTGTTGTGGTGTGTTCCAGTATGGGGAGGTGATGCTGACAGCGGACAGAGGGGTGTTCCTGCTGCCAGCGGCTGCCATCACGGCTGACTGTGTGGACAGCAGTCCTGCAGGTAAACGCCTTCAGATCCTCACTGTGATGGGACAATGATACATGCTTCAAAGTGTGACAGTAGAACAAGAAGAGACAGCATTAAGAGAGCAAAGTGAGTCAGCAATGGTGCGCTGATGATGTATTTGTGTAGGCCCACCTGGAAGTCATCATAACATCCCTCAACAAAAAGCAATGGGACTATTCCCTAGGATTGGAATATTGCCAAAACAAAACTGGTTTATGATAATTACACGATTTGTTCAGAAGGATAACTCCTACATTTTAACACCAATGTAGGATTCTTGAAGCATTAATGCAATAGGCAGAAGTGAAAAGCTACTGTTAGGCTAGGAACTACATCATAATCACCCTGCTAAGCTAAAGGCGGCTAATGTTTGCCGTGATGGCGTTTACTAGTCTTATTTAGTCAGTTGTTAGCAACCACTGTCTTTATGACACATAGAAGCTTCAGACTTCACCAGTGGGGGATTAAGCGACCTATTATAGGTCTTAGAATTTCACTTAGAAATCTCCTTAGCTTGTATTGACCACAGAACTTATTTCAGTATTTTAACCAAAGAAATATTGACTGAAACAAGGGAACAGGAATTAGTAAAATGCTGAATAATTTCTGGTTTTTATGACTCAGTAAGCTACACATTGATATCTACAGTATCTAGATTCAAATCACAGTGTCAGTTCTGTCAGACTGTCAGATATGAAATACATCCTCAGTATTTGGAGCCTTTTATGCAGTTAATAATCCGAAGTAAAGTCCAATCACAGTAACAACTAGGGATGCATATCGTTGACTTTTTTACGATACCGATACCGATACCGATACCACTGAACGATACCGATACTCAACCGATACATATCGTGATACTTTCATGTTGCATAAGGGAAACATTTTATCATCCCGCAATTACTCCCATGAAGCGCTTTATTATATAGTTAACATGTCAAATGAATATTAAATTCAATTGTGGGACTTGGACCTTTTAGTACTGAACAAACAATGAAAAACACATTATCTATGAAGAAAACTGATTCTGCAATATCATTTATAACAACCATCAGGCGGGAATAGTACATCTTGTCAATGGAAAAATAAAATAGCACCAGTGTAATTAATATTCAACCTGAGATTCGACTGACCAGAGAACACATAAAGGATCATGAGATCTCGGCATTGCACATAAAACAAATAGCATCCTTAAAATCAACATTTGCCTGATGAAAGAAAACTAATCCCATCACAGTTCAGTTTTGTGCATTCATCTTCAAGAAGATGAGCATATCTGCTCTCTCTGGATCCAAACGGGCCCTTTCGCAGCGTAGGATATCACCTGCTAAACTGAACACTCTCTCACTTGGCACGCTGCTTCCCTGAACACAAAGGTACTTGGTTGCCATACGAGACAGCATTGGTTGGAGATTGGATGTGTTGCCACCTTTCCCAGAAATAAACTTCTTGCAGTGGTTACAGACCCCACCATTCAGACTGGCAGTGGTTACAGACCCCACCATTCAGACTGGCAGTCATATGCAGCCACACTTTAGATTTTCAAAAGTGACTTGGTTGCGGAGTTTCACTGCGAAATTGACATCGTAATTCCGACGGTTTGGGCACAAGTTTAAGGATATTATGCTTCATTTTTATAAAAAAAAAAAAAAAAAAAAGTATCGAAAACCGGATCTGATTTCGGTACAGTATACCGTAGCCACCAGTAACCGGTATTTCGGTAATACCGGGAACCGGTATGCATCCCTAGTAACAACACTTCATGTCAGGAGTTTGATTAAGGTTAGCTTTAACTCTGAGCTGGGAGTACTCCCACTTGTTCACATGTAGTGGCCTTTGTCACACTTCCACTCACTGGTTGATTGTAAATGGGTCCTCACGAAGCGATTGTAGGATAGTAAATAGAAATATACATAATGTGCAGAACTGATTTGAAAGAGTTGAATATGTATTTGTAGTTTTGCTGAACACTTTAAGTGTCATAACAACAACATTTATGAGTGGATGGGCAGAGTCACAAGACTGCAGTCAGAACACAAAGTGCAACACCAATAAAAGCCTGTAGCGGGGGGGCAACACAGCAGACACGTTTCTGTTTCTTGCTTCTCAAACAAGGACAATGCTTCATGCTTTCATTTACTCACATGACGATGATTTCATCTTTCTATGCTATCATTATTTAAATTGCACCAGTTCAATATTTGGAGTCCTTGTTATTTGTTAAAGGAGTAGTCTGCCGTTTAGGAAATAAGCGTCTTTATCATCTCATCACTACTATTTCAGGATGTAAACACACTGATGAGAGTTTCAAGGAAGTGCTGTTGATTTAGTGAGCTGCTGTTTCCTGTTTGTGTCCTCTGCAGGCTTCCTGAAGGATCAGAGCAGTGTGTGTTCCCGCCGTGTGACCCTGCAGCAGCACTGCAGCTCCCTGCCCCCCCTCAGCATGAACACATACACCGACATCCAGCTGCTGGCTGTGAGTCTGCATCAGGGAGGGGCTTTCAATGCACTCAGATAGACTGACGTTAAAGGGGTCATCCACCTGATTAACAAAACACACCTTTTTCTAATTGTATTATTAAAGAGCAAATCTTTAAAGCTGAAGTACTGTTTCAAATGATTGATTTGGTAAGTTAGTCAACATTCTTTGCTTCTATTTGCGCCCCAAATCAATATTTACCAGAAGTATTTCTGTATTCTAGACAGTGGTTCTTGGTGGGGTTTTGCTTTATGCATGTTTTGTACATTTTGTAATGTAACACCAAGTAACAAGAATGAGAGAGATATGCCTAAAACCAGAAAACCTCAACAAAAAAAGAACCACTTTATGTACATTTAAAGGTTTGAAACTAAATATGTTCTCTCTGCAGGGGAAGAATGAAGACGCAGCAGTGAGTACACCTTCTTTTGTTAAATGCTGACACCATCGTTACTTATGATCAGAATCAGGTTTATTGCCATACAAGGGATTAGCTGTGGGTAATAAAGAGCACTCATACACAGTAAGCGCTCACCTATTATGCAAAATCCACTTTTTCAGATTCTCTCTTTTTTTGTCCTGATCCATTTATATAAAACCTGTCTGAAAATGAGCTGATCAGATTTTGGCCACTTTATGATGTCATAACGTTTTTTTGTCTTGTGTAACCATTAGCCAATCAGCAACCAAGGTAACCCCCCCCCCCCCACCTTATCACCTGAATCTCCTCCTAGAGCACCTTTGTGTTCTTTTTAACCAAATGTCTCTCAAAGGGGCGTGGGGAGGGGCTCCTTATTTTCATCTAAAGTAACAGACAGAGAATCAGCACTTTGGAAACAGAGGGGATTATGGGATGCTGCAATGATCTGTTTGGTGTTTCAGCCAATCAGAGACATGTTCTGTATATATCTGAGACCTGTGATATATTGATGAAAAACAGTATAATAGGGGACCTTTAATATAATACAAAATATATATTTTAGAAATAAATCAAAAGTAGAAAAGCTGTGCAATTTGAAGAAAGGTAATATTGAGCTGAAATGTGCAAAATATACAGAGGAATTTGCAAGGATTAACAGAAAATAAATGAACCATTTTGATGTTTAGGGCAACTCAGAATCAGGTTAGATCAGCGGTTTCAAAGTGTGAGGCGCGCCTCCCTGGGGGGGCGCCAGAGAGCTTCAGGGGAGGCGCAGCGTGAGAAAAAAAGACCAGTAAAGTGTCACTTGCACACGTTTGGCTGTCTGTGGAGACCGAGTTCCCCCACCTCGCCAAAAAGGCTGTAAAAGTGCTCATTCCCTTCACCTCCGCCCAGGGGCGGACTGGCCATCTGTGTGTTCTGGAGAATCACAGAACGGCCGGTCGTTCGTGCTCTACCAACTAGCGTCCTCCACCTACCTGTGTGAGTGCGGGTTTTCCGCATTGACTTTGATCAAAAGCAAGTACCGGTCAAGGCTGCTGCCAGAGGGGGATCTGCGTTTATTCCTGTCTACATTGCATCCCCGCATCATCCGCCTGTGTGCATCAAAGACGCAGACTCATTGTTCCCACTAAAGTAGGGGTGAGTGTAAGAAGGAGGCAAAGTTGACGTTCAGTGTGTTGCCGGGAGCATATAAGGATTTATCCACGATGACAGCGAAAACAGAGCATTTAATGACATTTTCTCTTACTGGACCTCTTTGAAATGCAATTGAATACCCCTGCATTATAGCAACAACAACAACAACAACAATAATAATAATAATAATAATAGCAATAATAATTGGGAGGGGGGGGCGCGGCTGTTCTTATGTTCTCTGAGGGGAGGCTCACCTTCCCACACTTTGAAAACCCCTGGGTTGGATGCCACTTCATATCTCTATATTCACACTGTGTCTCCATGATGTGATGAATGTCTTTATTCGTCAGCTCAGAGGTGGATTTGACTTCCCTCACAGCCTCCAAACCCCATCATGACATCCAGGCTCAGTGTTGTTTTGACACCTAGCTGGGTTGGATGAAATACCCAAAGAGTTGCAAAAACAGGGTGTTAAAACATTCTCACGACCTCAGATTCCTGCCCGAGCAGCAGATTTAGCAAGACTCTGCTCTGCAACCATTTGAGGGGACCAGCTGCAACGAGCGGACAGGAAGCACTGTTCACTGTCACAACGCTGCCACCAAGAAGAGGGAAGCATTCACTGATTGTCACATCAGCATTCACACCACACCTGACATTACTGCACATTATTACATGGCTTAGTTGAATACTCGATTCTGATTGGTCAATTCAGAACACGTGACACGTTGTTAATCCAGTAGTACAGACCGCTGTCAAGGATTTATTGACCGTTGTTAAGGACGCTCACATCTGCAGAAAGAAGTCCGGTCAATTGAACTGTACACAGTTTGGCCTGTTTGCTTGTCTTTAGTTTTCCGTTGTCTACCGTCTGAGAGCAACATGGAGGATTTTAATATTAATTGTAATATATTTGGAGAGCACAGTAATTTGGATGAATGGTTAGTGGCTGATGAGTCCCCAGTAAAGAAAAGAAAAAGACAAGAGGGACAAGAAAACAGCGGAGAAGTAAGAGAGGCGAAAAGACGGACCACATTATGGGCTATGAAACTATTTAAAGACTAGCTGATTGAAAAAAAACAACCAACAGAATTTGACAGCAACGGGTCAGAAACCCTCAACACGGAGCTGCAGTCCCTGATCAGCCTGTCGGGCGTTCTTTTACCCATAATGACCGCCTCGCTGCCCATTATCCCTTACTTACTTGATCAAAACACAGTGGTAGTGTGTATGGATTTTTTTTCATTTTAGTATGGTGTGAAAATCAAACAGTGGAAACCTCATTGAGAGGATGAAATATAATCCAGCACATTACACACACTGTCTGCTTTGGAATGCAAGCTTTGAAATGAATATGGCTTGAATAAGACCACTGTGATGACAACATTTCTGTCCAAAAGCCCTCCATAGACCCTATAGGCGCGTTCACACCGGAGTACTTTTCCCCGTACTTTTCCCGTTTAGTTCCGTTAGTACCCCTTATGTCGCGTTCACACCAAAAAGAGTACTTAGTGCCGGGAACTTTTACCCCCATCTTTAGTGCCTGCTAGAGAGGTGGTATCAAAAAAGTACCAATTTATATTGGCTGGGCGAATTGCAAACCACGCCCTGTAAAACTCTGAAAAGTTTTTTGAAGCCGCCATTGTATTTGCTGGCATTAGCAATATTAGCATTAGCATTTGCCCCGCGCACCAACGGAGAGAGAATAACTTATGGCAACACAAAATAAAACATGGGAGCGGTGGAGATGAGGAGGTCTCGGCGTTCTGGCGATTTACTCAGAAGGCTTCAGTAGAAGCTGCTGGGAGTCCCAGCAGCTTCTACTGAAGTCAGTCCCCAACCCCGGGGACTTCCGGCCGGGGACTCCGGCTGGCAGTATACGCCGTGAAGTTGTTTGCGGCCTGCCAGTAAACCCAAAGCAGAAGAAGACGAAGTGACGTCAGCGGCTCATTTGCGTAATCTTCCCTGAGGGAAAAGTACTCCGGTGTGAACGCGATTGGTACTTAGTGCCGGGGCACTAAGTGCCGGCACTAAGTACGGCAAAGTACTTGGTGTGAAAGTGGCTAATGTGTACATTAACACACACCATATGAGCCATTCCTCAGGTTCCATCATGTAAACCCTTCACATTCCTCTGTATATTTTTCACATTTCTGCACAATGAGCCATTTATCAAAAACTCACAACTCTTTCAATTCTGATGTACTGTAGGGATTATTTCTTCAGAGTGAATAGTAATATTTTTACTTTTTACTTAACGTTTATTTTGCATATTTAGATTTCCTTTAAATATTCCATTGTATTCTTCATTTTTGTTTTAAAAAATACTATTTGAATAGTTTTATATATTTTGTAATGAATTCTCCTCTTATTTTGTGGCCTAATGTGTGTGTGTGCTGCTGCAGGTTGTTCCTGTGCAGGTGTGTTCGGTGGTGCTGCAGTCTGTGGAGCGGACTCAGACAGAGCTGCAGATCAGTGACAGAGAAGACCTCCCCCCCGCCCTCCTGAACCCCAGCCTCTGTGCTAACGTGGTGCTGAAGGTGAGCCTCCACCCTCCTCCATCACAGGACAGTCTGTGGTCCTGATTTAAAACCAGTTACTATTTGCCCTAAAGTCAGTTTTCAGTTTTGCGAGCGATGGCAGAGTCTGACCTTTGTCTCCGTAGGTTGCCTATGTGATGAAGTACAGCCCCGCTGGAGAGATAGTGAATGTGTCCGTGTCTCTGGTGCTAGGATTTGTCTCTGAGGCAGAACTGACGCTGGAGCAGGAGTTTCACATCACATTTGTCCAGGTATTGTCTGCACTGCTAGCTCTGTATCAGGGATTTTGTTTTTATTTTATTCATGAGAGAATCTCAGTAGTGCTATGTTGCAATCAGATCTACTATTTACAGTAGATACAGTTTAAAGAAAAATATATCAAGGATGTCATATTCAAAGGGAGGGTACATTTATGAAGACACATTTGTGAGTGTAGCTTCAGTGTTTCTTTTGCTTCTGCGTTAATCTCCCATACTGTTTCCAGGAGTGTCCGTATGTTCCTACAATGTTCTGTCTCTGTCTTGTGAATGCAACATCTCAGGAAAACACTGAGGGAATATTTTTAACAGATTAGATGTTAGGGGTTGAAGGTCAAAGTAACTGTGACTTCACAAAACACGTTTTTGACCATAACAAAAGAAAAAGTACAGTAATTATAAAAATGTAGTCCGTCCCACAGTCTTTAGTTTGTTTATTGTTCTAAATCCAAAGTGGCAAAAAGGACCCACAAATGTGCCAGTAGAGCCCCCAGCTCAGGTGCAAGAGGACAGAAGAGCCAGCACAGGACAGTGGCATTAACTAAGCTGGAGATCTGGCTAAACACTCTCAAACCACCACTAAAGATGCTCACTTCTGGATTTTGTGAGTTCGGAAGAGATAATGCTTCGTGTTATTTTAAAGGTCTCCTATTGTACTATTTTTAGGCATATATTATAGGTCTCAGATATATAAAAAACATGTCTATGAAGCAGAGATGGAGTACTCGAGTCCTGGACTCGGACTCGAGTCGGACTCCAGTGTCGATTTTCGGGACTCGTGACTCGACTCGGACTCGCGCACTGATTGACGCGACTCGGACTTGGACTCGGACTTGGACTCGTGAATTCTCGCGCACGATGACTTGGACTCGGACTCGTGAATTCTGGCGTACGATGACTTGGACTCGGACTCGTGAAATTTTCCCCCCACGATGACTCGGACTCGACTTATACATTGACGCTCCGACTTGGACTCGGACTCGGACTCGTGAATTCTGGCGTAAGATGACTTGGACTCGGACTCGTGAATTTTTCCCCCCACGATGACTCGGACTCGACTTATACATTGACGCTCCGACTTGGACTCGGACTCGAGCAAGTTTTCTCTGGAGTCTGATGTCCTCTATCCTGGCGTGTGCACCTGCGAGGCGGGTTCACATACTGGGCCCCGCTATTCCAGTCTAAAGATGTCTAGAGACACACCCCGCATCGTGCTGTATGCTTTCACACATTCTGCTTCCACATTGGAAAAGAGCAGCGCAAAATGCTCGTTATGTGGAAAAAATATTGAAGAGAAGGCTCCGTAACACATTACTCGAAGGATCGAGTTCAGACATATAGGTTGTCTTGAACACTATCATCAGAGTAACGTGATCTAGCCGATAACAGGAAAGCACTGCAGAATGTAATTTTGCATGTTAAGTAGCCATGTGCTTTCTGGGGCTTAATCTTCATCAGTAAACCGATTTAACCGGTAAAAGTTCCTTCAAAATAAGAGTCCCGATCTTATTACTATCAAAATAAAAGTGCAAAACGAAAACTTTACCATAGGAAAATATTGGCATACAAATATAATCACTTCTCTAAAAGGTAACTCATTTTAAATATAGTTAGACTAAGACAAATTATAGGTCATTTACAATAATAATAATAATAATATTAATATTAGTAATACGCTTTATATTTGTATAGTACTATTACAAGAATTGTATCCAAACTGGCTTCACAGCAGTTCAATAGACACATTAGTATAACATGACAGGATAAAAGCAATGTAGAGGAGCAGCTACATTACAACACATATATCCACGAAGATTAATACATGAAGACTTGTGACTCGGACTTGACTTGGACTCTTCTTAGGTGACTCGGACTTGGACTCGGACTCGAACACAGGTAATGATGACTCGGACTCGACTCTCCCTAGGTGACTCGGACTTGACTTGGACTCTTCTGAGGTGACTCGGACTCGAACACAGGTAATGATGACTCGGACTCGGACTCGACTCGGACACTCCTTGGGTGACTTGGACTCGGACTCGAACACAGGTAATGATGACTCGGACTCGACTCGGATACTCCTTGGGTGACTCGGACTCGGACTTGAACACAGGTAATGATGACTCGGACTCGGACTCGACTCGGACATTCCTTGGGTGACTCGGACTTGGACTCGGACTCGACTACGACTCTCCCTTGGTGACTCGGACTTGGACTCGGACTCGAAGAGTGGTGACTCGAGAGTGACTTGGACTCGTGAATTGGTGACTTGACTACAACACTGCTATGAAGTGTTTTGCTCAAAATACCAAACAGATCACCCATTGTAGCCTCATACCCCTCTATTTCAGCCCTGTTAGAGAAGTGCTGATTCTGGGTCCGTAGCTTTAAAAAGAAAAAGAAAACGAGAGCCGAGATGAGAGCTCATGCAGGAGAAATCTACCGGCAGATACTCAGCTAAATGCTGCCGTGATTAAACGCCATATTATGTTCCAAACCACATCAAGGATTATTTCTGAAACAGTATGGAGCTCAAACTCTTTTTCTCTCTCAGGTTTACCACAAGGTGAGTTCCTTTTTTTATTTCCTGCTTCTTTACACATACTCTCTCCAGTACAGGTTAGCTCTGAGTGTTAGCGATGCTTGCTAATGTAAACAAAGACCATATTACTTCCAAAACACGTAGCGCTTTGATTCTGATAGAGACGTTTCTGGTAGGGCCGTGGGCGTAAAGCCAGCCCACATTTCAGATATTACGTCATATTGGACGCAAATCTAGATCAGCTCCGTTGTTCCCCCGTTTTTAGAGATTTGGGTACGGAGGAAAAGAGAGAGGGTTTTGTTTTCGACACTTTGTGAGTCTCCTGACACACCAGGGACACATCTTTATGTATAAAAGACATCAAAAAGTGCATTTTGCATGATAGGAGACCTTTAACACAGTGTTTGTGTGGGGTTGCTAGTGTACAGAGATATGTAGGATGACCATCACACCCTCAGTGTCTGAGAGTCATCTTACACTGACAGAAGGAGAGGAAATGTTTCAGCAAGCAGAGAATCAGATGCACTGAAACTGCCTTTAAGGGCAGTCCAGATGCTACTGCCCTACCAGTAGGAATGAAGACATTTTGTTGGTATGACTAAGTGTAAGTGATGTATTGTGTGTCTCTTTAACAGGAGGATGGGGGGGAGGGGGCGGTCCACTCCAGTGGAAACCCAGGTTATGTAGTTGGACTTCCTCTCGTATCTGGAACAAGAACTGCAGAATATCCTTTACCTGCCTGGGCGACACCTGTTGGTTGACTTTGCTAAGAGAACCATATTACATTTTGCAACACCCGATATGAATATTCTTTCACACTTTTCTCTATCCTTTGCTTTTTATACAATCACCCAGGGTTTCCCAGTGATGGGTTTTAATAAATCTTGTAGGCCTGTTTAATTTTTAGGCCAACATACACACATAATAAATTAG
This sequence comes from Trematomus bernacchii, assembly GCF_902827165.1. NCBI lineage: Eukaryota > Metazoa > Chordata > Actinopteri > Perciformes > Nototheniidae > Trematomus > Trematomus bernacchii. Next base: position 3,551,018 of record NW_022987950.1, read on the forward strand.
AGATTCACCCAGGAACTTCTTGCCTGTGCGTCTCCAGTCTCTCTCTTTGGCATGATTATCTTGTATATCGTTGTTTTTCCTAACGCGTTATAGTCTGCAGGAGAATTTTTATTTCACCGCATACCTACTGGATGCTGGATCTCCCTCACCTTAAACAGTGGGAGTAGAACCATATTCATTCTGTTCTGTGCTGACAGTGTTTGATTTCCAGGATTGGTCCTTAACAGTGGTGCTCACAGGGATTGTTGGGAGCCTGGACCCCAGAGACACTCTGTCCCTCCTGCTCAGTGCGGAGCAGCAGGACTGTCTGCGGGGCCCCCAGCAGCGCGCCCCCGTCCTCTTCGCTGTGGACTCTGTCTCCGGCTGCACGTTAAGGCAGGACACACTCAGCACACAGATACTTCCTGATGTCTTGGTGCTGTATATGTGATGCTGACTGTCCTCTCCCTGCAGACTGGAGGATGCTGCCAACTGCTCTCTGGTCCAGCAGCTGCTGCTGGATGTTCTGAGGGGGCCGAACCCCCCCCAGCATGTGGCCTCCTTTGGAAACTCCCTGTTAGACTCGCCTATGGACTGGCTGCCAATCAAGAACAACCTCAATCCTGGGGTGAGTCTCAGGTCAAACCCTGAATCTGATTGGAGAAGTGTGAGCTAAATCAGAGAAATAAACTCCAATATTCTATAAGCCTATAATATAATATGACATTAATTGCAATGTTGTTTTTGACAGAGTATGCCTGGGATTTTTCTACATTATTTTTGTATTTTATTTAATTATTTTTCCTTTTTATATTTATTTTTCTTTTATTTACTAATTCAATTAAATTCCTTTTTTTTTTAAACTACTTTTATTTCCACACACTGATTGTCAGAAGTGGTTGATTGAACACCTGTAGGACTTATCTCTACTATTTGCTGGTCGAGTGTGAGCTTTTTTTTTCTTGGATTCCAATTGTAATTTGAATTAGAAATTCTGGATTTTCCTCCTGGATATAAAATAAGTTGCTGCATGTTGAAACATTTTTTTGTCAAACCACGTTGGCTAGATTACTGGCCTCAGCTATTTCATGATGGTTGAATCCAACTGCATTATACTTTCTAAAATGTATTTTCTTTACATGAATGTTGATCAAGACAGAAGTATATTCTTTATGTTGAGGAACCATAATCCAACAGTGTTTGTGTTTTTCAGGAAGCACAGAGTTGCAGCATCCCATTGTCACTTCATTTAGAAGTTGAATGGACCCAGTATGGATCCTTGGTGAACCCCCAAACTCAGATTGTGAGCATCAAAGAAATAATCCAAACCAACACCACCAGTTTGGTAAGATGTACCTAAATATACTAATAATACTGGCAGGATATGCAATGGTTATCTCCTGTTTCTGACTGTATTCTCCCACAGGAAGTGTTGTCAGCAGGCAGCAGCACCCTGAGCATCAGCAGCTCCGTGGCCTTCATAACAGTCTCTGCTGCTGCCCTTCCTGGTTACAGAGCCACGCCCACCATCGACGCCAAACTGCCTTTTGACTTCTTCTTCCCTTTTGTCTGACTTCCTCTTTCCTTTTTCCTAACACTTCTTCCTTTTTGTTAACAAGCACTGTTTACATGATGACTGTGTTCCTGTATATTATGTGAATAATGTATATAGTATGTTTGTAAAAAGATAATTTAACAAATGTTTTTTTTTAATAAAAGGAAATCACTTCATTTATTGGCATGTGTTTTTATACAGCATACAGTCATTATTAATGCCCCTTAAGCAGATTCACATTCAGTTTAACATCATCAGTGTAAGGGATGTTTCAGATGTTGCCTGGGAATTGAAGGCCTTGTAGCTTCCTGGAGTGATGCAATAACATATCTGACATTCATTAGTCACCATACTTTTTACTGGTTTCCATCTCTATAATGACAAGAATCCTGGATATGCATCTTCTGATACAGATATTAAAATAGATAATTTCCCTTCAGGTAATACAATAACAGATGAGAATTGATCATGGAATGTATGGTATGAAAAAGTGCAGAAAGTGATGTAATATAGAGACGTTGGACAGTAGCTCCACAACATGTATCTCCCTGAGTTAGAAGTCGATGCTGTGCTTCTTCAGCAGGGCTTGAAGTCTCTGGTTGTCCTGACCCTAAGGGAGATGGAGACAGACAAAGAGGTGAGTCAGTCTGCTGTTGGACCTTAAAGATAACTGTGAACAATTACGCAGCGTTTCATTTCCCCCTGATGGTGTTGTCTCAAATCGCACACTGCTGCCTTGCCCTTACTGGCAGTGATCATTGTAGCTGTAAGTTAGCTAGCTAAGTAGCAACGATATTTCGCTTTAGCAAATCCTTACAAACTGCTCAACTAACCCTCAAAGCTTCTTTTCAACATCAGTATAGTGATACCACAATCACGGCTGGTTGCTTAACTTCCATTACGTTGGAGACATTTGAGTGTGAGAAGTGTCCAGCGTTCCACACTCACATTTTTAAATGTGACGAGAAGACCATCTGGATGCTCATCATAATGCACTGCATGTTGCTATACTGACCATTGGGACATACTTTTGCGACCCAACCCTTACAATAGCAAATGTAAGTACAGAATACGTGAACTGAGACAGCGCTAGTTCTAGCATTGTTGCCGAAGTGCTATGAAACTACGAATGACGGAGCTAGTTACCAGGGCTACAAGAATAAAACTTGATGTAATTTTTTATATTTAAAAAAGCTAATTAGCTGAATTAACTCTGAAGCCATTATTATATTCTGTCAAATTTAAGATTTTGAGTCTAAAGCAGATTAGATGATGACATATTATCCATGTTTAAGTTTTATACTGTAAGGTTTTATATCCCCCTTAGGTTGTCATATGACTTCAAAATGTCTCAGTGTCCTCAAATTGTCCCCGTGGTAATTCAGAACCTTTCAGTTGTAAATGATGCAGCAGGCCTGGACTCACCAGCGCGTCGCTGCGCTCCTGCAGAACGGTGACTCTCTGCACCAGGTGGTCGTAGCTCTCCTTCAGCTTGTGCAGCTTCTGGTGAGCACGAGTCTTCACTGACACCAGGATACCTGCAACACACACACACACACACACACACACACACACAGCCATCTACGTGTGATTCTTATGCTCTTCTTCTTTTCACAAGCACATTTTCACTGCAATCCAAAAGGAAGCCGTACAACTGAAATCAGGTGAAGGATTGTGGGGAAGAGGAGAGGAGAGGGACAACAGGTTTTAGGTTTTTGAAATTGAGTTTTACAGTTGCTTCATTTTACAATTAACATAGATAAATACTGTTGAAAATATATGTAAAGAAATTAAATTAAAATATGCAATAAAAGTATAAAATAAAGATATTTATATTAACAAAAGTAAAATGTCTTATAAAAGATCAAATAAATAAGAATACAAATATTTATATAACATGTACAGTGGAGGAAATAAGTATTTGATCCCTTGCACACCACTTACAAAGAAATTAACAGTCTATATTTTGTATGTTTATTTTAACAATGAGAGTAAGAATATCAAAAAGAAAATCCAGATTTGACATTATATAAAAGATACACATTTATTTGCATTTAACTGTGGCAAATAAGTATTTGATCCCCTTCAACCAACAAGAATTCTGGCTCCCACAGACCGGTTACATAAGTCCATTTCCTTTAGGAAAGTACTCATATCTACTTTGTTTCCTGTATAAAAGACACCTGTCCACAGAATCAACCAATCAGATTCCAACCTCTCCACCATGGGCAAGACTAAAGAGCTCTCTAAGGACCTCAGGGACCAGATTGTAGACCTGCACCAGGCTGGGATTGGCTACAAGACCATCAGAAAGCAGCTTGGTGAGAAGGTGACAACTGTTGGTGCCATTATTCAGAAATGGAAGAAACACAAAATGAGGAAGAAAGACAAAATGAGCATCAGTCGCCCTCGGTCTGGGGCTCCACACAAGATCTGGCCCCGTGGGGTATTGATGATCAGGAGAAAGGTGAGGGATCAGCCAAGAACTACACAGGAGGAACTTGTTAATGATCTCAAGGCAGCTGGGACCACAGTCACCAAGAAAACTATTGGTAACACACTACACCATAATGGATCAAATCCTGCAGCGCCTGAAGGCCCCCTGCTCAAGAAGAACATGAGAGGCCCGTCTGAAGTTTGACAACGAACCTCTGAAGGATTCAGAGAAGGCTTGGGAGAAGAGGATGTGGTCAGATGAGACTTTCAAGATCTTTGGCATCAACTCGACGTGCCGTGTTTGGAGGAAGAGAGATGCTGACTATAACCCCAGAACACCATCCCCCCCCCCGTCAGACATGGAGGTGGAAACATTCTGCTTTGGGGGTGTTTCTCTGCTAAGGGGACAGGACCACATCCTGCATCGAGGAGAGGATGTACGGGGCCATGTAGCGTAACATTTTGGCCGATAGCCTCCTTCCCTCAGCCAGGACACTGAACATGGGTCATGGAGGGGTCTTCCAGCAGGACAATGACCCTGAACATACGGCCAAGCGGCACAGGAGTGTCTAAAGAAGAAGCACATTCAGGTGATGGAGGGGCCTAGCCAGTCTCCAGACCTTAATCCCATAGAACATCTGTGGAGGGAGCTGAAGCTTCCAGATGCCAAGCATCAGCCTCAACACCTGAAGGATTTGGAGAGGGTCTTCAGAGAGGAGTGGACCAACATCCTTCCTGAGATGTTCACAAACCTGGAGACCAGCTACAAGAAGGGTCTGACCTCTGTGTGTCCAACTAGGGTTTCTCCACCGAGTACTAACACATGTTTTGTAAGGGGATCAAATACTTATTTCCCACAGTTAGATGCAAATACATTTTTCTTTTATATAAGGTCAATTTCTGGATTTTCTTTTTGATATTCTTACTCTCACTGTTCAAATAAAGATACCATTCAAAATACAGACTGTTAATTTATTTGTAATTGGGCAAACTTACAAAATGTGCAATTATTATTATTATTAAGATATAAAAAAGTATGTATATTTACTAAGTACCGTTCTAATTCACCCTGTTTATTCGATTTCACCAAAGATCTATTTAGAAAATTGATCAAATATGTTTTTCTGGGTAATTTACGTGTATACAATAGTTTATTTATAATTTATCAAATAAGAAGAATATTAATGTATCAGACATGGCCGACTTTGCTCAGATCCAAAGATTTGCCAGATGAACCCGCTAGGGGGCCCTGGGCCAAAAATAATTGGCCAATGAACCAGCCAGTAGTCTGCCTACCTGGATGTTAACTGCGTATAAGGGGGCTGTTTCTCACATATTTGACACATAGTTATCTTTCCCTTCCCCTGTCTGAACTGTTTTGTAAGGGCACCGTCACTGCACACTGCACTGATCACCATGAGTAATGGGGACAGACTTCACGTTGCTGCTCCCAAACAAAGATGAAGTAGTTAGGATCACAAACAGAGGATGTCCAAAAAACACAGAATATGGACTACAAATATGTTCTAGTAAGGGTCAAAGCCCGTCCAGCCTTTCCAGTCGTGCTACAGAGACCCTCAGGTGCAATGCATCTTCCCCAAAATGAAATAACTTCCAGGCAGAGTGTGACTGACCGTTGACGATTCTGGCCACCCTCCAGAGTCGCAGCAGGATGAGGAGACCCATCCCATCAAAGGCGTCTTCATGGAAGACGAACACAATGTCCAATATGAAGGAAACCGTCACCACCAAACCATCAAACACCTCAAATTTGTGCTGGAAGAACTCCAGACGGTAAGCAAACAGCTTCCCGAACAGCTCCACCATGAAGAACGTGAGCAGAGCCAGGCTCAGGTAGTGGAACACCTGCAAACAAGTGGGTCAGAAACAGGTTTTATACAAAGGTCTTTATTAGAAACACTAATGTGGACCAATCTGTCTCTCACCTCTGGAGCAAGGTGGTCATGTTCCAACTTGATCACGGACAGATCTATCAGCAGCTCGGCCAGAACAAAGATGGCATCCAGGACGACCAAACACACCACCACCACCTGGAAGCAAAGTCAGAACATCAGTCCAAGGTGCCTCAACACATGGAACACATCAAGCTCTGTGTTCCCTACTGCATGTGTGAAACAAATACATGAAGGGAGACACAAGTGATGTCACATGATTCAGCGCCGGTTGGGTATAAGACTAAAGTTTGGAAAGTGACCACATGTGGAGATAGAAAGAAGAGAGCCTCTGCTCATTTGTACAAATATGTTTTGAGCTTTTTTTCTAAGACTTAATAAATGAACATAATTAATGAAGGCTGCATCACCAATTGTCTTTTTCCTGCTGTTTCTGGGAAGCTCTAACAAAGCAGCAGAGGATCGCAGTGTTCTTGACGGCTTGTAGCTGACCATGGAGTTAGCGATGTAGCTTGATGTTTGCCCATTAAGGGCTTTATATGTCAGGAGGAGGAGCTTAAAATAAATCCTAAAGGAAACAGGAAGCCAGTGCAGAGCGGCTTAAACTGGACTGATGTGTTCGCTCTTCTTAATTCTTGTTAGCAGCTGATCTGCAGAGTTTTGGATGAGCTGAAATCTGGCAGTAGTTTTTTTCGGGAGAACAGTGAAAAGTGCATTACAGTAGTCTATCCGGCTCGAGACGAAGGCATGTATTAGCTTCTTAGCGTCTTTCTGATTTATGAATGGTCTTACTTTAGCAATGTTTCTAAGGTGAAAGAAAAATGTTTTTATCACATTGCTAATGTGTGAGCTGAAGCTTAGATCTGAATCTAATACAACAGACTTGTGACCTCCGGTTTGATCCTGGGAGTAAATCTCCCCAGATTATTAACCAGCATTTTCCTTTTTTCTTGCGGGCCGACTAGCAGGATTTCAGTTGTCCTCATTCAGCTTTAGGAAGTTATTGCTCATCCATTTATCTCTCGCCAATAGGCAGTTGGTGATGGAGGTAATAGCTGCAGTGTGATTTGGTTCTCTGGATATATACAGTTGTGTATCATCCGCAAAACTGTGAAAGCATACATTGTGTTTTCTGATCAGGTCACTTATGGCGCGTTTCCACTACAGCCCGCAGCCCGGTTTAAGAGGGCTGTGACGTCAGCGGCCCGTCTTTGGTTGCGTTTCCACTTGGCCTAGTACCGGCCGGCGGGTCCTAATTCACAGTTTTTCTGGCCTCATAAAATCGTGGGGCCAGGGCCAGAGACAACGAGGCTGAGTCGGGCTGAGTATGCTAAACTAGAGAGAGCGTCGCTGGCAAGGAGGCAACAACTACAACAAGATGGACATATTTGACCGTGATTTAATTGTAATACACGTTTCAAAATGATGCCGAAGTAACAACATACTGATACCGGTTAGTAAAAACCATGAATTAATGCTTTGTCAAGTCTGCAGACAGACGGCAGGGGAAAAACCTTTTAAAATGCTTGTTTTCTAAATGGAGATTGGCTAAGCTAACGCAGTATATCCTCCGACCGTCCACACTCACAACAACGGCCTATACAGACATAAATAAAGCAGTGACTGTATTCACCATGACACAGGCAGTCTGTGGTTTGTACTTGTTTAACTTTTGTCTAGTTTCTGAACATATATAAGGAGCTGTGAGCTCTGAGTGCTAACAGCTAACGGCTGTGTTGTTTTTCTGGGGTCCTCTGAAGATCACGTCACGGCTCCGCCTACACTGCGTTACTATAGATACTGCCCCAGTTCCTAAACTGTAATGGAAATGCGCCATAAAGTGAGCCAGTCCTAACGAGGCCCAGCCATACCGAGCGGGGCCGAGCGAGGCCGTGTAGTGGAAACGCGGCATAAGTGGCAGCATGTATAATGAAAACAATAACGGACCTAGACAGCTCCCTTGTGGAACCCCATAACAGCTGTTGTGTTACAATACAATACAATACAGCTTTATTTATATAGCACTTTAAACCTCCAGACCAAAGTGCTGTACAGGCAAATAAACAAAACAAAACATACAAAAAGTAACACAGCTCAGCTCACATACCATAAAACAAGTACAAGTAAAAACAATAGACAGTTTAAAAGCAATAAAAGCAACGCTCTAAAAGATGTTAATACGCTAAGGAGAAGAGGTGGGTTTTAAGAAGCGATTTAAAAGCAGGCAGTGTGGCGGCCTGTCTGATGTCGTGTTCTTTGGACACATGATTTCAAAGGCTGACATAAAACATTCTCCCTTTGATTACATTTCTGAACCAGTTTAAGACCTATCAGAAAGATCAACCCACTATTGTGGGCAGTCGCTGTTGCCTTGTGGGTAATGTAGGCGACAGGTTTGACGAGAAGAACGTGTGGAATAAAAGTTATATCTTTGATTTTGCTGAGGCAAATGTGTTCTTTGAAAAGCAGTCTGTCATGAGTCTTACAATGTGAGAGGATGCTAAAACAAGTTAAACTGCCAAATATTGTCTGCTTCCAGCTTCTGATATACGTGTCAATGTTTGTCCGGTGCCTTGCTCAAGGGCACCACGGCAGGGCCCAGGAGGTGAACTGGGACCTCTCCAAGTAGCAGTCCACACTCCATACTTTAGGTCTGTTTTGGGACTTGAACCAGCTGAGCCACTGCCGGACCCACATCAGTAACTTGATGTTGCCCTAGCAACAGATGCATTGAAAGTGTTCAGGCCTACCTGGAAGCGGTCGGAGCTGTAGAGCCTCTGCAGGGACTGTCTGAAGGAGAGCGTGGTGGGGACCAGTCCGGTGGCCGGGCTCAGCTCCTCGCTGGCCGCCTGCAGCTCCTCCTCCTCCTCCCCAGCGACCTCCGGCTCATCCCCCACAGCCGTGAAGTAGCTCAGGTACCGAGCCATGGTGGAGGGAGTGGACTGGGCCAAGCTCAGAGGCACAATGGAGAGAGCTTTCAAATCAAATTAATCAGCAGCCGTTCCTCTTACAACTTTATTACTTTTGTCGATATTTCAGGAAAGCTCTCTGGTTGGCTGTGCAGCTCAAAAGCAAAGCAAAATATATAATAGTTGCAGAGGAATGCAGGTCAGTCAGTGACAGCCAAACACTGTCAGCCTGTGAGCAGATTTCTCCATAAATTAGACAATCTGAGTTTACTTCTCTTTTAGGTTTGCAACATGCTGTTGAGAAAGCAAACCATCTGGTGCGATGTGAAGGGGAAGCTTCTTAACCCCCCCCCCCCCCCCACACACAACAGTCAGGAGTTTAATGCAATCATAACCCATCTGCTTTAGACAATCGGTATAAACGGATTGATTTGGTAAATGTCACCGTCCACAGAAACAACTTTTGTTTTAGCCCTCAGAAGACACTCCAACATGTTATGGCTGTATAACCTGTGCCAGTGTTGGAGCTGTGCCCCGCAGCTGGGGGACAGCAGAAGATCTCGTGATGAACACATCCGTTTATGCGTTTCTGCAGATTCAGCGTTCTTACCGACAGAAGCGTAAACAATGCGCGCGAGGGAAATATTTAGCGCGAGCTGAAGTCATTACTTTGTAAACTAACTGTTACAGGTCTTACCTCTTTGTCCACACTGTGTCCTGTAGCACACGGTTCCTCTCACTCAGAACTCTGTGGACTTCCAGCAGAAACTCCGCACCGCCCCCCTCCTTCCACAGAAACACCGTCCTGCAAACTGCGTGTTAATGTGGAGCCGCACTGAACATTACTCAAGAACACCTTTTATTTGATAAAACCCTGCTTAGCATACACTACAAAACACTCATTACAACAAGAATTACATTTTAAATGCCCCCCTTTGCTATTTCTTAAAAAGACCTCCCTATAAATACTTTTGGAAGGTTAAATGTGTGCCGAATTAAGGTCAGTTCATGATTCTGAAACTGTATTTGAGGGGAATTAGAGTTCACTGATTTTTGGTTGAAGTTTGCTGTGAAATAACATACCTACTCAGTTTTTTTTAGCCATTTGAGACTAAAGTAATCACATGCCTTCAATATTTGTTAAAGCCAGTTGTGTTTATTGTAGGCATTATTTGCCTGTATCAAACAGTTTTGAGTGTATTTGACCAATATTGAATTTGGCTACATTCTTTGTGCTGCTGTGTATCTAAAACATAACTACAGACCATCTTGCAAATGGATGGAAAAACAGATAGACAGTTTTGGTGATTTATATTGTGCCAGCCGAGGGTTAGTTCACTCAAGTTTCATAGAAAACACTGTGACTTATTAACAAGAGAAACCCATCTTATAAGGGTTCAAACATTAGATGTGTGAAGTCATAGCACAAACATGTTTCTCAGGACCAATCCCAAACCACGCCCTACACACTACCCCTCCGTTTGCGCATTAGCCTGACCCGTCTCAACGCTGTGTGTGTCCGTCAGGAAACACGCTGTTTTACGTTGACGTAGTTCCAGCAAACATCCACTGATAAATTGCGATGTTAACAACCTCATGATAACCTCATATTTTTTTAACTTAGGATCGTTTACCTGTGTTTAGTCTAGAAAAAGGTAAATGTGTGCATTTTATTATAAAGTTGTGTATAATGTGACAGACAAGAATAGTCCATTCTGAGAGATAGATGTATCCTGCTGTATGGGTTGATTGTGCGTTGATCTGTTGGTAATGCCTTGGGGTTCCGGTGGGAGGGATCACTGCGCTCTTCCTCGCTCGATTCAGACGAGTGAAGGCGGGAGCTGTGATTTTATGTCTTCACTTCTCTCACTCACTATTTCCCTTATAGAGTATCAAAGGAAAAGGGCAGCTGCTCGAAGGACAATAAAATACACAAAAAAGAGAACATGGAGAGAATTTTGTTCTACCATTGGCAGAGGAGTACAATTAGGTGATGTCTGGTCCATGTTTAAGCGGATGAGTTGGAAAAGGAAATCCATTAAAATTCCAGCTTTGGTTGATGGGGAGAGGCTGGCAGTGACAGATAAAGAGAAGGCAGATATGTTAGGAAGGACACTTGCAGCAGTAGGCCTACATAGTGGGGAACATCTCAGTGATATTCATAGGCAGCAAAAACAGCAGTTACTAGCAGAGAATGAAAACGTGAAGGAGAAGAGACAGGATAATAGGTCAGCCCTTGATGTGGAATTTACAATGTCAGAACTCAAAATAGCCTTACAAGGTACAGGATATACAGCCCCAGGACAAGACCAGCTATGCTATGCTATGTTTAGACAGTTACCTATGGAAACTATGACAATGGTGCTGAGTCTTTTCAATACAATCTGGAGAGAAGGAGATATGCCAAGTTTGTGGAAAACAGCAGTCGTGCTACCATTCAATAAGCCAGGGAAAGATACAGCTAACCCTAGTAACTACAGACCAATAGCTCTTACATCACACCTATGTAAATGGATGATAAATACAACTTTGAAGCTTGTAACGGCATAATTACAAGCAACGGAGTAACTTTACGTCACTGCAGGCATAACAGCCGGTGTTTCTCGTGAGTGTTTTCCCCGGGAAACAAACACAATACACACAAACGCAAAAATACACAAACACACACGTATATACACACACACACTCGCGGGCTTCCCCCATCTTCCCTTCGTACTATTTTGATCATTTGCTCCGCTAATAATCAATCAGATCGATCCAGAGAAGAGGAAACTTTAAAGGCCTTTTTCTCAAAATGATGACTCTGTAACAGTCATTATATAATGTGACATATTTTGCTTAATATTTGGAGTAGCCTACAACAACAATCCTGATATCATTAGAAAGTTATGAATCTCCTCTTTCCAACAGTGTATACAACTCAAAATGTGTCTTCGGGTCAATGCGACTGATTTCGATGGAGCAGGTCACTTTGCATTAGGTAAAATAAAGCAGGCAGACATAACAGGAAGAATATGTACATTTTAACCCAATCAAATAGGACATTGTCACACCATTCAAATGTATCCATGTAAATGACAACCAATAAAAAAGCTTAGATTTGTTTATTCGTTACGTTGTTTACTTTATTTGTTACGTTGTTCTGTGTGTGTCAGCCGTTAACCTAGATAGAAAAAATATACACTTGCAAACACGTCAGAAGAACCAGCGCAGAAGAAAACTATACAGTCAATCTAAACTTAAATTAACAACTGGAAGGTCACATCTCTGACATCCACGTCTCCGGAGCCTGGACCTTCATCAATCATAGAACCAGCGAAGCCAGATGAACCCAAAAGCAGCAGCTCCTCTGCGGCCGCAGAGACTGTCAAAACCGCCGCCACCGCCGTCGTTGAACCGAAACAGGCTGGTTCCGACTGCATGGAGGTTTGTTGTCGGGACATTGAGACGGGTAAAGCTGCAGCTAACTGACCGCTAGATTATTTGGGCAAAGAGAAAGGTACTTCAACGCAGAATGGTACAAAAACAGAGAGTGGTTAATTCTTTGCAAAACCACTAAACGGGCCTTCTGTGAAATATGCAGATTTGCTGCTGTCAAACGGCTTGTAACTTTCTCAAAATGTGGAGATGATAGCTTTGTTAATATCGGAGTTAATAACTGGAAAAAGTGCCCAAGCCTCCTGGACAGCCACCAAAAGTCTCATTTCCACAGAGAGTGTGTTCAAAGAAAGTGCGCTTTCTTCAGTCAAACACCAGTCAACATACAGCTTGTCAAACAACAGCGTATTGAGCAGGAAAAAAGAAGAGATGGAATGATGGAGCAACTGCGCTGTCTGCAGTTTCTAACCCGACAGGGCCTAGCAATCAGGCGGCATAATCAGGGCGGATAAGGAGAGCAATTTCCAAAAGAACTCGTAGCTGAGAAAAACCCCACTCTGAAAAGCTTCATGCTCACCGGGAAATATGCATCATGAGACAATTAATGAACTTATAAATCTAATGTATCGGGAGTCTCTCACCACTATATTAACTGAAATTTAAAAGCAATGCAAAACATGCAGTTATTGTGCTTCCAGCAAACATCCACTGATAAATTGCGATGTTAACAACCTCATGATAACCTCATATTTTTTTAACTGAGGATCTACCTGTGTTTAGTCTAGAAAAAGGTAAATGTGTGCATTTTATTATAAAGTTGTGTATATTTACAGACTGTTGCAAAAACTAAGAAACTTATAAGCATCAGGTTTAAAACTAAAAGAGCTTTACAAAAAAGTAACACAATTAGAGATGTTTGGAGTTTTATTTTAGTTATTAATTTACATTTGTTGTCAAAGAGATGCTGATTTGATACCGTTGATACAGTTACGGCATTTCCTGTTTCTGCCGGAGAGGGGAGTTTGTCCCAAAGCTTGCCGCTGTCTCCCTCCATCTGACAGGAGGGAGCCTCATGTGTCACTCCACGGAGTTCACTCCGTCACGGAGGGGGAGTGTGTAGGGGTAGGGTGTAGGGCGTGGTTTGGGATTGGGCCATACACACTAGAGATGGGCGAGTCCTGATTCATCCGGATTAGTGATGGGAATTCCGGCTCTTCTTGGTGAGCCGGATCATTTGGCTCGGCTCACCAAGAAGAGCCGGCTCTTTCGGCTCCCAAACGGCTCTTCAGTTTACTACATATTATACCTTTTATAATTCAATCAAATGTAGCCCTGTTTTGACTCATGATTTATATGTGTACACATATCACTTAAATTATTCAATACATCCTTTGTACTGAAGTATTCAAAAGTAAAAATTACATGTTTAATATCAATTATTTGCTGTGGCCAGTTTTCATTGCATTTACAGACCCTTGTATCTCTCTGATACCACCCAATGAATGCACTGACTTGCTTGAACCACGCTACACAAAGCAGATAGCAACACCTATAAAAAACCCGAGGTGACAGGGCTTTCAGTGTTGCAGCTCCTAGACTGTGGAACAGCCTCCCAGTACATATCCGGACTGCTGAGTCTATTGAACTTTTTAAATCTCAGCTAAAAACTCACCTCTTTGCACTGGCTTTTAATACTAGTTGAACATTACATTTTTACATTTGTATGTGTTTTTTTTAAATATTTTTCTAGTTATTGTGATTTTTATCATGTTTTTAATTATTGTTTTATTATTGTACTCCCATTGTGTTATTTAATATGTATTGCCTGTACAGCACTTTGGTCAACTGAAGGTTGTTTTAAATGTGCTATATAAATAAATAAAGATTGAGATTGAGATAAAAACTTAAGCATAGACATTTAAATAAAGGGGCTACTGTATCGACATTTTAAAATTATATTTAAAGAAAAGGCCCTGACTAAACAGCAGGGCTCTATTTCAGTATTAACTATAGAAAAAAAGACAGCAACAGCTGACATCAAATCTTTGCTGAGCCCAAGGATAATCATAAATAAATGACATAGTGAAAATAAATATATTGCAATGCTCAGTACAGCAGCATCCAACAGTCTCTAATCCTTGGATATTACATGTCACTGCATGCATGCACGGAGCAGCTGTAGCGCGGAGATCATCATATCATTCTGTCTTGTATTACTTAACAACAAAATAACAAAAAAAAACGGCCCGTTCGCGGGCGCGAGCCGGCTCCCGTCGTTCACTTAAAAGAGCCGGCTCTTTGAGCCGGCTCGTTCGCGACCGACACATCACTAATCCGGATCATTAACCCGGATCCTAGAAATGAGCTGGTCATGACGAGTCTCCCCTCTCCATTAACCCGAGTCCTTGAGTCCCACACTTGGTGTGACGTACAAATTAAAACTATAAATTGCGTCACTCGCTACTCTCTTTATAACATGTAAAATCACATTACAACGTACCCCAAGTCCATCTGCCTACCCTTTAGCAAGTATACAGTCACAGGATAGCTGCCAGAAGTGATCGTTTGGCTCAGGGGAGGGGACGCGGATCAGTGAAACTTCCTGCAGACTCGTGGGGACTCAGAGGAGCCGACGGCTCCAACAGCAGACTCGCAGATTCGCAGATTCGCAGATTCGCAGATTCGCAAATCCTGACTCGCTGCAACACACAGCGGATCAGACTCGTGCGGACTCGGAGCCGTAACCATATAGCAGCAGATCCAGAGATCCGGCAGACTCGTCCTCATGCACGAGTCCACAGCAGACTCGGATTTGCCAAATCGCAAAATAACCCTTTTTTTTGTGATCAACATTTTTTATTAAAGCAAAATACACTGTAGCGGAGGTTAATATAACGTCAGTTTAATAGATAGATAGATAGTACTTTATTGATCCCAAATTGGGAAATTGTTGTTGTTACAGCAGCATAAGGCATTTTACAATAAAACAAAACTACAAAATATGCAAGAATAGAAATAAAAATTAAATAAAATATAAAATATACATGTCGAAATAGAAAATATACATGCAGATATTATATATATATATATATATATATACAAATATATATATGTATATTCAAAATATATGGAATAATAATATGCTCGTGAAATGCAACACGTTTTCGGTTTCACCAATAGGATTTCTACGGTCTTGGTGATGCTGACTCATATGACTCAAATGACTCGTATGATCTGGATCTCTTCAATGACTGACTCAGAAGACCCTGAGTCCGTAAAATGATCCGGATTTGCCATCTCTAATACACACGCACTTTTTTGGCCCCCCCACTTCTAAAATGAATCCGGCGCGCCTGGCTTAGACACATGCATCCAATCGGCTCTATACGCAGATGATGGGGCTATTTGGATGAGGGGAAGAAATGCCCCATACGTAATGGAGAATGTAGCTAGAGCGATTAAAAAAGTGGAGAGGTGGTCATATAACTGGGGATTCAAAATGTCAGAAAGCAAGTCATGCTACATGGTATTTACAAATAATCGCAAGATTGATGTTGCCGTCTGGCAGACGTTACCGCAGCATCCTGGCAAGGACAAGAAGATTCGGAGACAGTTTCTTCCTGCGGGCAGTGAGACTGTTAAAAAATGGAACTGTTGAAACAACTTCAAACATTCATCTGCTACTCAGTAATATGTATCTAATACCTAATATATATATATCATTCCAATAACTTGTATATAGACTCATACTGCACTATTCCACATCATAACTTTATTTCATTTTTATAACTATTATTCTTTTTGTATTGCTCATGCTCTTATTGTTATTATGTTATGTTATTATGTTGCATTGTTGGAGAAGCCTGTGACATAAGATTTTCAACTGCATAATTACTCTGTAGCTATGTCAGATTGACAATAAAGAACCTTGAACCTTGAACCTTGAACCTTGAACCTTGATGGCCAACAGCTAACACTATATGATCGTCCAATGACAGGTGAATGATTTCAAATACCTAGGACTGTGGTTTGATAGCAAATATACATGGAAAATGCATATTAATCAAGTGGAAACAAAATGCAAAAAAGTATTACATCTACTACGAGCTGTAGCTGGATGCAACTGGGGCGCAGACAAACAAGCATTAATAGACATTTACAGATCAATTATGAGGTCCACAATAGACTATGGTTGTATAGTGTATGGAGCAGCAGCAAAAACATTGCTTTTAAAAATTGATAGAATACAATATAAAACATTGCGGTTGTGTATTGGAGCGATAAAGTCATCCCCTATCAATGCAGTTCTGATAGAAGCAGGAGAGACACCTCTGGAGATCAGAAGAGAGAAACTTGCTCTGTCATACTGGGTCAGGCTACAAGGAAGTGGAGAGGAAAATATTACAAACAGAATATTACAGGATTGCTGGGAATATGCAAAGTTCCAGGGACGTGGGTTTGGCTGGACGAGTAAGGAGAGAACGAGGGCATATGGAGTGGAGACCATCATCGTTTGCCAAAGCAACCCCATTTAGCAGCGTTCCCCCATGGCTTTTCCCAGAAGCTAAAATAGATGTGAGTATCATAGAAAGGAAAAAAGAGTGGCAAATAAATGAAGTGGGAATTAAAACAAGTATGTATCTGAACGAAAAGTACTACAATTACCTACAAATGTACACAGATGGTTCTAAGAACAAGGAAGAGTGTGTTGGAGTTGGTATACATCCCAGACTTTAAAATATTGATCTCAAAAAGAGCGTCTGATCAATTATCAGTGTACACAGCAGAAATGCTTGCTGTAATAATAGGACTACAGTGGGTTGAAGAGGTCAGACCAGATAGGGTGGTGATGTGCACAGATTCATTGTCCATATTAAAAAGCATACAGTCAACAACTGTCAGAGAAGACATTCTCATAGAACTGAACCATAGCCTGTTAAGACTTCACAGAGGCGGCATAGATCTGCAGTTCTGCTGGGTGCCTACATGGGGGGGGGAAAGGGAACGAGTGTGCTGATAAATTAGTGCACTGCAAAAGGAAATAACATTACCAGTTCAACTTGGAAAAGGAGAAGGAAAAGCAGTAATTAAGAAGAAAGGGATGGAGATCTGGCAGAAAAGGTGGGAGAAAGACCAGAAAGGCAAAGAGTATCACAAAGTACAAAAGACAATCACAATTAATATTTATAAAGAAAGAAACAGAAGGGAGGAAATCATGATAGCTAGACTCAGAATAAATCACACGGCTTTGAATGGTACTCTGTATGTCATGGGGAAAAGTGACAGTGACAAGTGTGGGAGCTGTGGAGTAAAAGAACATGTCGAACATTATCTTGTTACATTGTGACATCTATAAAGCTGAAAGAGAAAAACTAAAGGATAACGTTTTAGAGGCAGAGAGGGAATGGAGTGTGGTTGGTATTCTGGGAACAGAAGGAGAGGGAGTACGAGCTACCAGAAAGGCACTGTTTACCTTTCTGAGTGAAACTGGGGTAGGAAAAATAATTTAACATTAGGTCAAGAAAGATCGTAGATTTTGATTTTGTTTTGTTTTATTTATTTTATGTTTTTTGTTGATTTTCTTGTTGATTTTTTAATTGATTTTTTGATTTGATCATAGATATATACGTCCATGAGTTAAGAGATGGAATGATATGATGATTCACACTCATGTACAGTAGGTGGCGGTATGCACCTTTAAAGTTGTTTGCAATCCGCCAAAAACCGAGAGAAGAAGAAGAACTATTTCCCTTTGTAAGGGTACAACATTTGGAGGCGCTGCTGGGAGCTTTGATTTGAGGACCATCCCTGAGTTGTTAGTGGAATCCTCTGATCAATCATCCCCTTAAACAACCCAGTCATCGGAGAAAGGAGCTTGGCAAGGCAGTCGAGGTCGTCTTCAGACAACGTTGGTAACCTGCATCCTGAAGTGCGAAAAGTGACCACTAGGGAGCAGCAAAAAAGCTAATTAAGTCAGATAAACCCTCATTTGCTAATTATGCCACTCCTCTGATACAATGGAGTCTGAATTGGAGAAGCTGCAGCTGGAGATTACAGGTGCATTGTATACACACTGGGTGTTTCTCAATCGCGAGTACGCTTGCTTGGTAGCACATGTCTGCCGAGCATCTTGCTTCAGAAGCGAGGCAAGAATACTTCCTGGCATTCGGAAAACAAAGAGTGGAACAGGCTAGCAAGTGTGCAGGTGTGCGTCATATGAGAGGTCCCGCCTTACATCTTCCGCCACAGATTTGGGGAAATTGGTCCGTGCGCAAAGCATTGTGGGGATTTTAAGACCGCGAAGTCTACTCATGTGCAGCCTCGATATTTCTCCAAACGGAGTACGCCGGGCTCGGTAGATTTCCAAGTATGCTGGAGATTGGAACAGTACTTCGGCGGCACTCGATGACGTAGTATGCTTGAAATAGTGGCTCTGAAGCAGCTTTACTCACGATTGAGAAACACCCAATGACTGTAGAACAACTGATTAAAGTGTGCAATGAACTGGAGATTTCAGGACCGGATAATGAGCATGTGACTGGTAAATCTCGCAGTCAATGAATTTCTCATGTCACAAAGCATAATGAACGTGAAGAAATGGCCGACCTAGAGGATGAAGGCATGTCCGAACTTCTTAATGTGCAGGATATCATAGACAAAGCCCAAATTGCAACAAATGTACATGACAGTGAAATCTTAAATCAAAGTGTCAAAAGGGAAAATCTCCAGAAGGAGGTAGAGACGCTAAGGTTGTCATTACAAGAAAACGAAAATGCAATGCATGACCTAATGAACACAAGCATGAACCACCCTGCCGGGTCCAGCACCCCAGCAAAAAATCTTGCCCAAGCACTCCCCAGTAGCTCTATGTGGCGCAAAGATCTTAAGATCGCAGGCCAAATAGGCGAGCCAGGACATTTTCTAGTCTGGCCAGACAAATTGAAAATGGGTTTAGTAAGGGCTACCCAGAGTCAGAGATCATTGATGCTGTAATCCGTGCCATCACACCAGGCCTACAGTTATGGAGTTACCTTGAAGGGAAGGAAAACCTTACACTGCCTGCCCTTCGCCGAATTCTCAGATCTCGTTACCAGGAGAAAGGTGCCACAGAGTTATACAAACAACTCACCTCTGAGGTTCTGGGGCCTCATTTATAAAGCCTTGCGTAGGATTGACGTGGGAAGGTTGCTTACGTAGGACAATGCAAATAAATACGCACAGACATTTTCCGATTCATAAAAGACTACGTACCGGCACAGGACTTGCGTACGGCACATCCTACGCCGGTTTACCTTTATAAATCACAATCAACTCGAAATGCGGCGTAGCTTTTGCGGGCTTCACGTAACGCCCATATTTGCCTATAAATAGTCAAAGAAACGCCCATTCATTCATTCATTTTGACTGACTCCATGAAGACGATCGCAGGAAATGAGGACAGAACAGCTAAAAAAGACATCTCTCACCGTGTCAGATTTTGGTTATTTTGGGGAGGTCGAGATAAATCATATTGTTTGGTGGATGCAGTTTGAACCAGAGTAGCAGCATGGAGGCATCGTCACCAAAAATAAATAAATAAGTCTCAGAGTCTCAAACAGGCGTTTGTTTAATCATTTTAAGATTGGCTTTAATCAATTTGTGAAAATGAATTCTTCATATTTGATAAATGAGAGGTAACATTTTATTTATGGTATTATTTCCACATATTTCTCTCCATTCTTCCTTCTGCCAACGGTGTCGCAGTTTCTCGTCTCTCCCGTTTTTGTGCTTAGTGCGTACGCATGGGTCAGAGTTTGCGTGGAGGGCCGCACATTTTCCCGTCAAGTTTGTTTTTTATAAATCGCAAACATTGCGTAGAAACTGGCGTACGCCATCTTTTGAGCGTACGCACCGTTTATAAATGAAGCCCCTGAGGAGAAACAAGGACATTGAACGACGATGGGTGTTGGAGAAATACTGTTTTCTCCACTCTTTGGGTTTGTTTTAATGCACTGATATCATGTGCGGCTCTGAACTGTGTACGACCTTGCAGCTGCCTCTTTATGATAGGAGGAGGCAGGGCATTTCAGGTTGTTGATCTTTATGAGGAGACAGGCACATACTTGTTGTCTCCTACATTATCTCACAACTGCTGGAAGTCCAGAAGACGTCACAGGTGACCCGTCGCAGATGACCCGACTTTCCGACACCCGCGGCTGATATTAGCGCCACCTCGATTTACGACTTTGTTGTTATCTCCTGTGTTTTGGACTATATAAGCCTGATGTTTTTTCCTGCTCCGTTGAGCAACATACCCCATGTGTGTGAGTTAAACCATATCCTTTGTATGTGATTTAACTCTGCTCCTTCTTGCAAGAATAAACTAGAACCTGATTATTGATTCTCAACCTGGTGTCGAGTGATATTTTCCTAACAATGGGTATTTACCCATGTCTGAAAAAATTTATGAAAAGAGTTCCAGACTGTCACATTGCACTTTATAGGTAAATGTAGCAAACATTTTTAGCCTGAAATAATGCATATTGTGTTTATTATGGTATACAGTTTAACCCTTAATTGCACTAAAGGCCGCTAGAGGTCAAAGTTTTAGGATGTTGGGGACAACATCTATTTTGAAGGGGAGTATTCTGAGAGATAGATGTATCCTGCTGTATGGGTTGATTGTGCGTTGATCTGTTGGTAATGCCTTGGGGTTCCGGTGGGAGGGATCACTGCGCTCCTCCCCTCTCGATTCAGACGAGTGAAGGCGGGAGCTGCGTGATTTTATGTCTTCACTTCTCTCACTCACTATTTCCCTTTTTAAGGGTACAACACTAAGAAGCTTATAAACATCAGGTTTAAAACTAAAAGAGCTTTACAAAAAAGTAACACAATGAAAGGTGTTTGGAGTTTTATTTTAGTTATTAATTTTTATTTTTTGTCTAAGAGATGCTGATTTGAAACCGTTGTTACATACAGTTATGGCATTTCCTGTTTCTGGCGGAAAACAGAAACAGGTTTCAGCGAATACAGCGAATACAGCGGTTTCAGTAAATACAGCGGCAAGCTTGTATTTACTCCCTCCATCTGACAGGAGGGAGCCTCGTTGAGCTGCGAGTGTCACTCCACGGAGTTCACTCCGTCACGGAGGGGTAGTGTGTAGGGGTAGGGTGTAGGGCGTGGTTTGGGATTGGGCCTCAATCACTACCAAACCTTTTTTACCACAAAAAGTTGGACACAGGAAGAGGAGGGACTTGACCTCCCTATGGACCATTTTCCTACGTGCACCTTTTAACTAGGGCTGCATCTCACTTCGGTTATTTTTCATTTCCTCGCTCCTCGGTCTCGGTATCACCGGAAGTTGATTTGTCTGCGCCATCTTGAGTAACGTCCCAGTGGCCTTATTTGTGCCGGAGGATCGAGGATCGAGGAGCGATAACGGAGGAG
This sequence comes from Trematomus bernacchii, assembly GCF_902827165.1. Classification (NCBI taxonomy): domain Eukaryota; kingdom Metazoa; phylum Chordata; class Actinopteri; order Perciformes; family Nototheniidae; genus Trematomus; species Trematomus bernacchii. The sequence continues at coordinate 3,572,614 of NW_022987950.1, forward strand.
CACTAATCGAGGAACCACCAGACCATCCTCCAGTGAAATCCTCAGACACTCGCCCCGCCCCTTTACTGTGTATCTCTCACCGATTGGACGATGCAGCGCATGCACTCTGTTGCTTCTTGACATGAGAGCAGTTTCCCAGCGGAGTGAAGAAAACACATGAAACTCACGGGACTCACTCAGTTTATAGTGTTTTGTTTCTATTAATGTATCATTCAGTTACAAATATGTGATATATCTGAACAATAAAGTGGACAAAAATCTTTTTATTCATTTATTGGAAACATTTTCATGATCGCTTTTTTAGTTTTACATTTTCATTTGCCATTTCCATTCAGTCAGTCATTAAGTACTATTAAAATGTTAATTTGCTACATATCCACACAAACAAACAAAGTGTGCAATCCAATGAATGTTAATCTAACTGGGTTTTGATAGATAACATCTCTTTTTCTTCTCTCAATTATTTTATTTATTTTGTGCACTCTAATCAATATTAATCAAACTATTAATTATTCGTTTATACATTTTAAGAATGGCGTTTATCTTTTTTGAGAATTAGTTATTTTATTTATTTGGGTCTACAGATGATACAAATGTTTGTGTCGGTAAATGTGTGGCGGGGGTGTTTGTGAAAATAACGGGACAGAGCTGGCTGCTGTCAGACGATCAGCTGTGCAGCGTCATCAAACGGACGTCGCTTCACGTGACGCTCCGGAGGAAAGGACGTCCCATTGCTCTTAAAAACTAATTTCCCTGCTTCTCGTGGTTTCCTTGAGTCTCTCCATGCTTCCCTGGTGGGAGGGACTTGTCGCAGGGAAACGACGCAAGGATTTCATTTAACCAAAGTGAGATGCAGCCAATAGGCTTGTTTGAGACGAGCTGCGGCTCGCCTCGAAAGTAGACGAGAATAGCCAATCGCATGCAATGTCATCGAGTGCCGCCGAAGGACTGTTCCAATCTCCAGCATACTTGAATTCCACCGAGGCCGCGTCCTTGGTTTGGGGGAAATGTCGAGGCTGCACATGGGTAGACTTCGCGTCCTTAAAATCCCCACAATGCTTTGCGCATGGACCAATTTCCCCAAATCTGTGGCGGAAGATGTAAGGCGGGGCCTCTCCTATGACGCACACCTGCTAGCCTGTTCCACTCTTCGTTTTCCGAATGCCAGGAAGTATTCTTGCCTTGCTTCTGAAGCAAGATGCTCGGCTCGGCTGTGCTACCAAGCCAGCATCCTCGTGATTGAGAAACGGGGTGTTTCTCAATCGCGAGTATGCTTGCTTGGTAGCACATTCTAAAAAGTAGAGGTTATACGTATAGCTATGTTCGGACTATACAGACATATCACATATTTTCAAATAGATTCCTCTGGCTGATTTTGAAACAGGGACATTGGGGCTGATGTTTGGATATTTTACACGACACTCACTGTAAAGCAGACAATGACAGTCCTACAAATCATTGAGTTCTGGCTAGCCAACTTAACACATTACAAAAACGTAGCTTTGAAAAGGCAAAGAAAAGCCAGCCTACCGAGTGTATCTAGTTCTACACTTGACACAATGAAAAGACTGAAGCCATAATAGACAGCCTGATCCCTGCTGCACCAGAAGACAGCTTCCTTCAGAACCATCAACACAGGTTTACTTTACCATGTCCCACACACTGCTGCCACTAACACTATCAGTACCAGATGTGGAACAACAGTCCAGAAGGAACCAGGACCTGTTTAGATGTAGCACCTCATTTAAGACACTCAACTTTTAGACTCACAAATCAGACCAGACAACAGAGTTGATGCTAGAGCATATATTTGAATATGTGTACACGATACAAACATTCAGACATTTCACAGTTGTTTATACAGGACAATCATCTCCTGTAGATAAGGTAGGCAATTCCTTTAGGACATTTAAACCCAATGTTTAAGTCCTGTTCACAGCCTCAGTGCTGGACCATGGGGGGCCGGCAGGTGGACTGACGCCATCACACTGAAACACAAAGCACAGTATCAGCAGACAGCCTGCAGAAATAGTTTAATGTAAAACATTACAGAAGTTTGTATCAGGTCTTAAGTCAGGCTCTAGTAAATTGTTTTCACTGAATCTGTGCCAAAGTCCTGAGCTTTCTCTTCCAATGTTAAAATTCGACAGCAGAGATGAAGGCTCTGCCATGAGAGTACACATTGGTTTACAGTACACACTGATACTGAGCTGCACTTACTATCCAGGCTTAGTCCAGTCAGGTCCTGCTGCTCCTCAGAGAAGACTAGTGTTAGTCAAAGCAGCTCAGTGCTGTCCTCTGCTGACAGGACTTAAACTAATGTTTAAGTCCTGTTCACAGCCTCAGTGCTGGAGCACTGGGGGGGGCGGCGGCAGGTGGACTGACGCCATCACACTGAAACACAAAGCACAGTATCAGCAGACAGCCTGCAGAAATAGTTTAGTGTACAACATTACAGAAGTTTGTATCAGGTCTTAAGTCAGGCTCTAGTAAATTGTTTTCACTGAATCTGTGCCAAAGTCCTGAGCTTTCTCTTCCAATGTTAAAATTCCACAGCAGAGATGAAGGCTCTGCCATGGCAGTACACACTGGTTTACAGTACACACACTGATACTGAGCTGCACTTACTATCCAGGCTTAGTCCAGTCCAAGTCAGGTCCTGCTGCTCCTCGGGCTCCTGAGAGAAGAAGAGTGTTAGTCGAAGCAGCTCAGTGCTGTCCTCTGCTGACAGAGGGCTGCTATGCTCAGGGTTAATGGTTCACCATGGTTTTGTCTGCATGATGTGTTACATTGTTAGTCATCATTGCATGAGACTCAGTTCAATATTTTGAACAGGTTCAGTCACTCACCTTCAGTCAGCAGCATGATGCGAGCCCCTCACTGAGCAGCCTCTAGGGGCTCCACCTGCAACACAAAGGAAACAAGTCTTTAACTAATGATGTAAATTAGTTCAGATCAATTTATCCAATTAAAATATAAAGCGTGCAAAGTACAGTGTTTTGCAGCTTGACCATTGAGCCATGTTTACTGCAATTTATAGTTCATATATATATCTGCATTTTTAACTCTTAAATGGGACTTGAACAGCACCCGAGTGGTGTGTCAGTATGAGGGTGTGCGGCCCCGCACTAGGCCGGCCCTGCGTGAGTGCAGGACAGGCCACTCTCGTGGGGCCCGGCTCTGCAGCCGCTCAGCAGCAACAGCCTCTAAAACAGAGTCTGCGCACTGAGAGCAGCACAGAGCCTTTCTCTGCCAGCACTGTAACACCGAGGCAGACACACAGCCTGTCAGCTGACTTAGTGCTGGGGGGTGACACCATGAAGTGATGATGAATCAGTGTTTACCTGCAGTCCCAGAGGCAGCACCGTCAGCAGCTCCATCCCAGAGCTGCCACTTGGACATGGTTGTAGGTCAAGATGTGGGCATGTCTGCAAGGGAAACATCAGTATCACTTGGTGCCCAATGATGAAGGCCACAGTAGTGGAGAGATGATAGCAGCTCATTATTTTACATTCTAAAAAAGGAGTCTGAGTTTAGAGTTGGTATGATTTCTGGCAGCATATGCTGATGGCAAATGAGCAGAGCTGCAAGTCCCGACTACACACGGCTGTTTTAAGCAGATATATCTGTCTGTTAAGCTAAGGTGTTCAGTTTTTAAACAAACTAAAAATTGTTAACGTGTATATAAATAATATTACATAAGCCGCGTTCACACCGGAGTACTTTCACCGTACTTTTCGCGTTTTAGTTCCGTGAGTCGCGTTCACACCAAAAATCGTACTTAATCTCGGGTACTTTTACCCCCATTTTTAGAGCCAACTCAGAGAGCGTACTTTTCTGTGGGTGAAAAGTGCTCCAAAAGTGCCCCAGTGCTGATTGGCTGGGCGAATTGCAAACCACGCCCGTACAACTCTGAAAATGTTGTGTAGAGCCGCCATTGTTTTTCCTCGCTACAAAAACACAACGCTCCGTGCGTTGTGTTTGTTTTTGAAAGCAGTTATGGCAAGCATCAAGAAATGATGATGAGGAGGTGTCGGCGCTTCTGGAGATCTACGCAGAGGACGCGACCCAGGGAATGCACTGAAGCCAGTTCAGTAGCTTTCACTCGACCTGGGAATGTGCACAGCCCCACGGCTAAAAATAAAGAAACTCGGGCAGGACTACAAACGGCGGATTCAGTGGCCAACGATGACGACCACGACGAAGGTAAAATCAACTACATGCACTGGGGTTTTAATCTGCACAATAATGGTCTCAGATGTACTTTTATTTGCTCAGTAGATCAAGCTAGCCATGCTAGCCATAATAGGCTAACACCGGCCCCGAGCACACACACACTGTAACTTTGTCTTGAAAGAACGTTGCGCATCGAACTGATGTTCACAATCATGTTTATTTCATAATATTCATCATATTTTATGTTTAACTTGCCTCAACAACATTAAACAAAGTTCAAGCATACATGAAGCACTCTTCAAAAAGGAACAATCCTCCGTGTTTGAACCTCTTAAATCGCTGCATAGCCGATTTATTTGGACTGGATTATCCCAGAGGGTCTAAACATTCTTTATAACACAGTTTCAGATTTGTGAAACCTTAATTCTATTTGTGAAAATACCAAAAACACATTCCTAGTATGTTGTAAAACTACATGGCGACTAAACTTGTATATTGCTTATTTTCCCCTCTTAGGAAAGCGGACACGGGATGCGAATTTCTTTGACACCGCCCAGGCGTTGGAGGACCGGCGTGCCGTGGTGAATGAGTCGCTGCGTGGAGATCAGATGGTGCTGTTCACCAAGGCCCAGGAAACGGAGGACAAGATGCTCACCTCGATGGAGCGCCAGGCAGAAGTGTTCAAGCAGCAGATGGAGCGCCAGCAGCACCAGGATGAAGTGTGGGCGCTGCGCCATGAGGAAGCGTCGGCGCAGCGGCAGGATGAGCGACAAACTGCATTTAATAACAGTTTATTTGGTATAGTTTTTGTAAATACTGACACACGACACACAACGTTGCACTAAGGTGTGCATGCTGCTGAGAATATCCCTACACCTGGGACAGTTTATTTTATATTGTTATGACTTTATTTTATATATAATGTTTACTGACATGTACAACTGACACTTTATTTACATTTAAAATTGTTCTATTTAATGTTATGTCTTGAGAGTGCAATAAAGAAAACCGACATGGCGATTAAGCTTATTTCTCCTGACACTTTATCTTTTGTGACCTGTGTAGCATCCTATACATCACATGTAAGTGATTATTCTGATACCATCATGTTTCATCGGTTATAAACTGGCAAAGCTTTATTTGTCATTTATTTATCATCAATGTTGCAACCTTGTGGGGGAATGGCAGGGGCACATACACAAATATGACAATTTATATCATTTTAAATATTATTTGACCTAAACTTTTAATTCCCCCCCATTTCACACAACACAACATGGAGTCCACTATGGGCCAAAACTAACATGTATGTTTGCATAGTGTTTATGGCAGACGGATGCAGTGGGTCTCAGGAAGATATATAATAAAGGTGGGTTTGCTGCTGAGACTCCCTACAGCTGGGAGTTTATTTTATATTGTTATTACTGTTATTATATAGTACAACTGACACTTTATTTTATATTGACAATGTTTACTGACATGTACAACTGACACTTTAGTTACATTTAAAATATTTCTATTTAATGTTATGTCTTGAGAGTGCAATAAAGAAAACCGACATGGCGATTAAACAGATCCTGTATCAGTTTTTCTTCTTCTCTTGTTTTGTAGCGGGTTGCAAACAACTTTAAGGTGCTTACCGCCACCTACTGTACTTGTAATCTTCCCTCAGGGAAAAGTACTCCGGTGTGAACGCGATCTGTACTAAGTACCCTGGGGTTAAAAGCGCCAGGGCTCTAATGGCGCATTTCCATTGCAGCGCGTAGCTCGCTTTAAGCGTGCCGTGTCGTGCCGTCCCCTTTTTTGGTTGTGCTTCCACTAGGCCTCGTTCCGGCGCGGCACGGCGCGGGGCCACTTTTTCCCCTCTTTTCTGGCCCTAGAAAATTGTGGTTCTATCGGGGCCAACAAACAGGGCTGAGTCGGGCTGAGTATGCTAAACTAGAGAGGAGCGCTGGCAAGAGGGCTAGAACTACAACAAGATGGACATATTTGACCGTGATTTAATTGTAATACACGTTTCAAAATGATGCCGAAGTAACAACATACTGATACCGGTTAGTAAAACCATGAATTAATGCTTTGTCAAGTCTGCAGACAGACGGCAGGCGAAAAACCTTTTAAAATTCGTGTTTTTCTAGATGGAGATTGGCTAAGCTAACGCAGTATATGCCCCGACCGTCCACACTCACAACAACGGCCTATACAGACATAAATACAGCAGCGACTGTATTCACCATGACACAGGCAGTCTGTGGTGTGTACTTGTTTAACTTTTGTCGAGTTTCTGAACATATATAAGGAGCTGTGAGCTCTGAGTGCTCACAGCTAACGGCTGTGTTGTGTTTCTGGATTTCTCATTGAAGATGACGTCACGGCTCCGCCTACACTGCGTTACTATAGTAACTACCCCAGTTCCTAAACTGTAATGGAAGCGCAGCATGAAGTGAGTCGGCCCTGTTAAGGCCCAACGCGGCCAAGCCGTACCGAGCCGTACCGAGTGTGGCCGAGGCCGACCGTGTAGTGGAAATGCGCCATTAGTGCCGGAACTAAGTACAGGAAAGTACTTGGTGTGAACGCGGCTCTTGTCTCTACATTAACACAATTAAAGGATTAGCCTGCTTTACCACATTTAAATATTCCCGATGATGCTTTAGCATAGGTTTACACGACGCATACTCAATGCAGTTCCATTTAAAATCGGTACATTTGCAGAGCATGGTGAAGTTCAAGACATACACACCTGTTTTGAGCCCACGGAGCGAGCGCTGTCATGTGATTTTCATCGTCAATATGCCTATAATGAGAAAAACAACAGATTAAACACATAGCCAACAAAATAAAAAGCAGTACAAAATATTAAGCTACTTTACTCTCTACTCACTGAAACTGCAGCATTGATCTACCCTAATGATATGAATTGGAACGTGCGCTCTGCACTGAAACAGTTTACTGAAGACTAATTTAAGACGGAATTGAAGTACTGTGCCTGCACCGACACCAGAGGGCGCCATAACTGGCAAACTTGAGTGTTTACCACTGTGCCCAAACAAGCCATTTTTTATATATACACACCACATGTAGGACTTATTTCCTGAATAATTCTTAATTTAAAAAAAAAAAAAAAAAGTTTCATGTTCTGAGAAATGATGCACTATGCATATAATTACCTTCAAACTATTCTGAGAAAAACGAATTGATCAGCAGAACTGACCGATTTTTAAGGTGTGCTTAGAGCAATTCAAAATGGAAACTAAAACGATGGTAGCAGCTACCATTAAAATAAAGCTCGTGTTTGACTGAAACACGTGTTCATGTTGTAACGTGGAGCCAGCAGCAGTCCTTATTTAACTCACGTGCTTGTGTTTGCACTTCAGTGTGGCTTTTTGAAGTAGTAACATAACTAGCTATTAATGACGGACAAATAGATCACATGCACGCGTCCTTTTGCAATGAAATGCCCAACTTTAACTGCGTCACACTACGCTAACTGCTCACTCTGTAGTGCTGATTGCTGATGTAACTACAGCCAACAGCGGGAGTTCTAACAGTTTCCAAACCAAACACGTGTTCAATAAGTACTCACGTCAGCAGACACCAGCTAGGGCTCGTCCGCAGAGCAAAGTTCTTCACCAGACTGAGAGACTGAGCGGAAGTCTCGCTGAGACTTATATAGGGCTTATGCCGCGGTGCATTTTGGGAGGGGAGGGGAAGCTCGCCCAAAGATCGTCTTTTGAGCAGAGCTACCACTAGGCTGTCCTCCTCTTAACAACAAAACATCTTACAGAACTCCAATTATTTCTCCAAATAATTTTACGCTACATTTGAAATAAAATGTAGCATTGAATAGAATTCCTTTATTGTAATTTTACAAGTACAACATTGCATTGCTTTTTATATTTTGTAATGTATTTGGAAAAATAATTGGAGTTCTGTCATTTATTTCCAACTCATTAGTTCAGAAAAATATTATGTGATTGATAATGATTAATAGTAGTTGAATAACTTGCCGTAATGACTTTTTCCTTCACTGAAAGATTATGCAGAGGATTCTGACGATTTGTTAATTTGTGATAACTTCTGTATATTTATCTGAAAATGTTATATTGACCAGGGAATTTAACATGTGGCCACACACAGCTCCAACACCATCGTGAAGTTTGCTGATGACACGACCGTCATCGGCTAGATCACAGACGATGATGAGACGGCGTACAGAGAGGTCGAAAACCTGACATCTTGGTGCCAGGATAACAACCTCCATCTCAACATCAGCAAAACAAAGGAGCTGATTGTGGATTACAGGAAGCAGCCATGGATGTATAATAAGAACTGGATACAGCGTGGGAGGCGGGGCCTCATTCATTCCTATGAGAGTTGCTCAATCGCGCATGATGACAAAATGGCCCAACTTTTGAGAGAGCGAAACGTCACAGATTACCCGGCATGCCTGAGAAGTACCCGTATGTGCGCTCATAGCGCATGCGCAACTTTAAACATGCCCCCCCAAAATGCTCGTTCACATCAAGCACGTCAATTTGCGTACACGTAACAGCACCGCGCGTTCATGACAGCATGGTAATGGGTTGTTATGATGGATTTGATATTAACGACGAGGCGGCAGTTAGCAGCTAGCGGCTAGCTAGTAATTATGCTAATTTACACATCAGTCGTTATGTACTTTTATATTACGCTGATGTAACAGGATCTAGTGATATCCAAGCAACAGAGCTTAATTTAGCATGATACTTGTGTGGGTTGTAGCCTACATGAAACCACTTGGTAATATATAAAAATATATGTATTTTGAGTTATGATCAATTGTGATTTAAATCTTTATCATTGTTCATTGTATATGTAAGTTATTTATATGTATGTAAGTTTTGTCTCGTGTGTATGTACTGTTTGTGATCGTTGTTGTGTCCTCACTCGTGGCCTGCACCTTGACGTGGTGAGTGGGCTTTAAACTAAGACAGGCCATTTATGTTTGAAATATCATGCTAACAAACCTGCAATTACAGAATTGAATGATAGTGGTTATATATGTTCATGTCTTGCTGACATTATTTGTTATCCTTTTCCGCATAGCCTCTCAGATGGATTCCTGTTTCATCTGTTGGTGTGCCACTGTCCAGTGTCTGCCGGCTGGCTCCCTCTCAGAAAAGTGCCATCTTCTGTCAACAGGAAGAACTGAGCCTCCCAACCAGCATTCTGACCATGAGTCTGACTCACTAAATGAAGCTCAGCGCAAGTTCTTTCAGGAAGACTGGGTATGTATACATTCACTCCGCAGCTGCTTATAATCAGCTCATCACAGGCGTTCTCTTTAACCTATTACATTCACCTCATTCTCCAGCAGCCAATCACCGAGCTGCAGCCAAACTTTAAAATGGTTCTCCTCTCTCCTGCAGTCAGCTGTGATTTCAGGTGTTCATGCTGCCGCCCGCCTCCTCCCCATCCACCTCCTCCCCATCCACCTCTTCTCCACCCACCTCCGTTCATCATATCCAGAGCCAGGAGAGCTAATCCAAAGACCTCATCACACCTCCTCTTCATCCCATCTCCTCATCAAATCCAGATCTTCATCATCATCACCAGTGTCTAGACCCCGGGGAGGTTCCCTATATGCTCACGGCTGCATTTCCCCCTTTAGATATAAGATTTCAGGATCGGGGTCTAATCGCCAAAGACTTAACATTTATCATATGACATGTGTCAATAAATGTTCTTTAAACAAAATGAAGTCTCTCCTGATTTAACTGTCTGGACCCCATCCTCAACTTTTTTTCAAACCACAACATGCCTTCAGAGGGCTTTCCTGTTGATCATAATTGGTGGATCTTTTAATCTAATAATTGCAATCAATATTATATATATTACCTTTTGATCTATATAAATTGTATTTACATTTGTTGTCACTATTTTTTCCACCTAGTTCTACAATGCCAGCCATAAGAGGTATACATTTCTTATTTTTGTGAATTTCTATATAAAATGCTGATTTTCTACCTGAAAATGCTTATGTATTTTTAATTACATTTTCGTAGAGCTTTGACTTTTTCAGCTGAATAAATATTATAACTAGATGGTTTTGTTCAGCATTGCCAGCTTCACTTTTGAGCTTTATGTTGTGCCCAGCATTCTCCTGTGCTCTGAAATCAAAATGTGGATAAGCATAACACAACACTAAAATAAACACTACAATACAACTTGTTATTTGACACACACAAGGTTGTTCATTTGTGTGTATAAATATAAAACACAGGCTATATATATATATATATATATATATATATATATATATATATATATATATATACATATACAAGTATAATTAATACAACTGTTAATTTGATTAGAGCTTTGACACATATATCTTTATTTATATATGTATAAGTATGACGACTTCCTCGGGCGATATCATGGTATAGCTAATTAATCTGGGTCAAAACGTGTTGTGCCCACATGCAAAGGTTTGTAAACTCTGGTTATCCCTGCGTGGTATTATAGTAATAGCAAACAGCAACGTTCAACTCCTTTAATGGTATATTGCAAGTGCAATAAGAAGCTACAGGGACGTTAATCTACGTCGGTAATATTAACTTTATTTAATACAAGATTTACATCATACAGCCCATGTAGTATAATATTTTACAAATGATGAATTACAGCAAACATGTGCAATATATCCATTATTACAGCTCCGTGGGCTGGCAGTAAGGCGATATGGGTCCGTTCTTATCCATGGGTAAAGATAAACTCATGTGGTGCTGAACACGTCACATCACATGAACGTGCCGGGCGGCGCGGTCCCGTGGGTTAGATGCGCGTTCATAATACAGAGGGAAATAACTCTCAGAATAACGTTATTAGCACATTTTTACAACTTGAGGAACGAATGTTTTTAATAAGGGCTATACAAGTGTTCATACTGGGTAGTTTATTTAGTTTAAAAAAAATTATCCAACGAGTTACAGACCACTCTTTCCCCATGTAAGTCAATGGGAAAAAGTGTTTCCGGGCCTGGCAACCAAAAGGAAGTGTAGTACCGCCGTTTGGCCAGCACGAATATTTTCATCAGAGTCCGGCGCACTTCCTGGGGGCTTGGAAGCAGCAGGGAGAGGGACACGCCCCCATCGCCATCAATGGGACTACGGTGGAGAGAGTCAGCAGCTTCAGGTTCCTTGGGGTCCACATCACTGAGGACCTGACATGGACTCTTCACACCACCACCATCACCAAGAAAGCTCGACAGCGGCTCTTCTTCCTCCGCAGGCTGAGGAGGTTCAAAATGGATTCCAGGATACTCTGCAACTTCTACAGGTGCACGATAGAGAGTATCCTGACTGGCTGCATCACGGCCTGGTACGGCAGCTGCACCGACCTCAATCGTAAGGCTTTACAGAGGGTGGTGAAAACTGCACAGCACATCACCAGGACGGAGCTGCCATCCATGGAGGACCTTTACTCCCAGCGGCTCAGGAAGAAATCACTACGGATTATCAAAGACCCCCATCACCCCAGCCACAAACTGTTCTTTCTGTTGCCGTCTGGCAGACGTTACCGCAGCATCCTGGCAAAGACAAGAAGATTCGGAGACAGTTGCTTCCCGCGGGCAGTGAAACTGTTAAACAATTGAACTGCTGAAACAACTTCAAAAACATTTATCTGCTACTCAGTAATATGTATCTAATATCTAATATATATCATTCCAATAACTTGTATATAGACTCGTACTGCACTATTCCACATGCTCACTTTATTTTATAACAATTTTTCTTTTTGTATTGCTCTTGCTATCTGTATTGTTATTATGTTGCATTGTTGGAGAAGCCTGTGACATAAGATTTTCAACAACATAATTACTCTGTAGCTATGTCAGTTTGACAATAAAGAACCTTGAACCTTGAACCTTGATTAAATGAAATATGCTTTTCAAAATATCCAAAATATTATATTATTACACAACATTCGGCTAATGTTTCTTAGAATCAAAGCATTGTGTCACAGAATGGAAGACAAAGGTAACTTTTTTCCTGCTTTATGTCAGATCTTGTTTGTTACATCACATCCAGAAAATTACAAAGATACCTGATGAACAGTAAAGGAAACAAAGGAGCAAAAGGTCATAGCCAATGAAGATGGCAAAGACTTTAACATGTTGGGATAAAAACGTTTTCAAGAGTTCTATACCTAGAAATATTATGGTCGCAAAAATCAGTGTTAATTGTCCCCTACCTACTTAAAATAATTTCAACACACTTGTTTGTAAAGACTAGTACAGGTAACATTTACTTCAGGATGCTTTAGTATCCTCTCAAAGCAATTAAGCACAATATCATTTATTTGTACTTACAACAAGACTCACTAGACTTCAAATCTAAATATTAGGTAAGGTCTGCAGTTTCTGCAGTGTGGGTAATGTAGTCAGAAGGTCATCACAGCTGGAACAGTTGAGGTGTAGTTTGAAGAGTGCACATTCCTGAGAGAGAATATACATTTACTTTTAGCTCATGTATTTAGACGTTTTGTAAAGCTAATTAACACACACACAGACTTTTAATGCGACAACAATAGCAGCATTGCTAACTGACAATAACATTGACGTCGGACTATAAGACATTAAGCCTTCAGGATATCTTGAGAAAATGGAAAAAGGGGAAACAAAAATTATGGTATGGAAACAGATGTTGCCTCTACCGGAGGTTGTTGGTTCTCATTCAGGGTGAAAATGTAAAGTTGCTTCATTTACTACACTTTATAGAAAAGCGATTGACATATTTATTATTATTATTTGTTATTTGTCTAACTTTGCTCTGTGTTTCACTATGGGAAATGCTCCCGCGTGACCAACTATGGAAGCTCCAATGACACAACGTCTGTCAGTGACAGACAGGTCGAACTGTACCGGTGGCACGGCCCTCATATTAATACAGATTGACCGCCCCTTCTAAAATCATTCTCACTTTTTTCCCGTGAAGAAACTTTAAGCTCCCTTAGCTTATCTTGGCTATCTTGGGTATAGAGAGGCGAAGTCCCTCCCTTTCCGGTGGACCTCCATGGGACCTTATTTCGGAAAAATGATGTATTGAAGTCAATGGAGAGAGAAAAGTTATCTTTCGATCCCGTTTGAATTGTGCCACGAATTACACATGTTTTTCAATTTAAAAGATAATTTTGCAAGTAAAAAAAAAAATGTTTTGCCGTAAAACGTTGAAGTAATGGCGCGTTTCCACTACAGCGCGGAGCACGGTTTAAGAGGGCTGTGACGTCAGCGGCCCGTCTTTGGTTGCGTTTCCACTTGGCCTAGTACCGGCCGGCGGGTCCTATTTCACAGTTTTTCTGGCCTCATAAAATCGCGGGTCTAGGGCCAGAGACAACGAGGCTGAGTCGGGCTGAGTATGCTAAACTAGAGAGAGCATCGCTGGCAAGGGGGCTACAACTACAACAAGATGGACATATTTGACCGTGATTTAATTGTAATACACGTTTCAAAATGATGCCGAAGTAACAACATACTGATACCGGTTAGTAAAAACCATGAATTAATGCTTTGTCAAGTCTGCAGACAGACGGCAGGCGAAAAACCTTTTAAAATGCGTGTGTTCTAAATGGAGATTGGCTAAGCTAACGCAGTATATGCTCCGACCGTCCACACTCACAACAACGGCCTATACAGACATAAATAAAGCAGCGACTGTATTCACCATGACACAGGCAGTCTGTGGTCTGTACTTGTTTAACTTTTGTCTAGTTTCTGAACAGATATGAGGAGCTGTGAACTCTGAGTGCTAACAGCTAACGGCTGTGTTGTTTTTCTGGGGTTCTCTGAAGATCACGTCACGGCTCCGCCTACACTGCGTTACTATAGATACTACCCCAGTTCCTAAACTGTAATGGAAATGCGCCATAAAGTGAGCCAGTCCTAACGAGGCCCAGCCATACCGAGCGAGGCCGTGTAGTGGAAATGCGCCATAAGACTGTGAAACCGCTCAATGAACTACATCTCTGGTCTCCCACAACAACACACGTCACCAAGATGGCCGTCACTACTGTCTTGCCAAACAAGGGATTGACTACCCTCACTATCACCACAATGAAACACGTCCAGAAGAATGTCATGCAAAGCTGCCTGCCTGCCTGCCTTCTTTCGATTCTCCCTGCTGCCTGATCTTTTTAATGTTCAATGTTAACCATTTGTGCAGATAGCATGAAGTAGGGGGCATCCGGGCTTAAACGGTGTATTATAGAATGATCACACCAGTGTGACTGTACTCTTCAAAGGGTTCACGAAATATGACTACTACTCTTACTCTTTAACATGTTGGGTTACTTAATGTTACTTCATGTTAAGGCTAATAAAAATGACACGGCTAACTAATGCTAACTAACGTGCTTGCTACTAGCTAGTTAGCTAACTTGATCCAGCCACTCCTGGTCCTTTCATTAGACGGGAAGCAAAAGAACGATCAAGACCGCAGGTATGATTACAACCTGGTACAAAGCACACAGGCAACTTGTTAAAGTTATCTTATCTTAGCTGTCTCTTATATTTAGAGGAGGAAAACAATTATGACATCAGTTATGACATCACTTACGCGACTCTGGGATTTGTAGTCTTTCTAGTTGCGTATTTTTCATAGTCTTATAACTGATAACTGATGTCATAATTGTTTTCCTCCACTAAATATAAGAGATAGCTAAGATAAGATAACTTTAACAACGTGGAAGGAGCCAAGTGGCCGGATACCCATATACGTGCTACGCTGCTACACAGTGTCGGAACCGAAGCACAGAGGATTTTCTACACATTGACTGAAACGGGAACTACATACAACCATGCCGTGACTGCACTACGGCCGCATTTCGTGCCGAAGGTAAACGTAATTGCGGAGAGACACAAGTTCCGCCAACGAGCCCAGAGACATGATGAAACAATTGCACAGTACGTCTCTGCGCTACGCGAAATGCTCGTTTTGTGTGAATTTGGAAATGCAGAACAGGATATGCTGCGTGATCAGATTGTGGAAAAAGCCTACAGTGGACGCATACGTGAACGCTTGCTGCTAGAAGACAAACTGACACTGGATAAAGCCATTCAGATTGCAAATCAGGTGGAAACGGCGGCGCGCAACGTGACCGAGTTCTCCAACAGTGAAGTGCCTGAGAGAGATCAGCGCACCACCAAAAAGGTGAGAGAAAGTCTGAGCAAGTACGAAGATGTTACAGATGTGATTCAGATAAACATATGGCCAATTCCACACAATGCCCTGCTACAAACAAAATATGCAAATCCTGTGGAAAAACTGGGCATTTTGCCAAAGTGTGTCGTTCAGAACAAAAACGTGAAGTGAGGGAGGTTGTTTTTCCAGAACTGACTGTTTTATTGCTGAATGATACTGCCCCAAAAGAGAAGAAAATAATGTGCACTGTAGATTTGGGACTTTCTCCTGCTAACCAGTCATTTGAGATGACAGTAGATACTGGTTCTTCAGTGTCACTGCTGCCTGCTCATGTGTACGAGACCTACTTCAGTCACATACCACCGAAACCTACAAAGGTTCCTCTAGTCACATACTCAAGACAGAGAATCCCAGTACTAGGGAAACTGCATTTACGTGCATTCCATGACGGAAATACTGCCTCAGCTACCCTTTTCATTGTGAAGTCAGGTTCAATACTGCTGGGCCTGGACCTGTTTGAGGCACTGGAAATGGTCATCATGAGAAACAGAGTGGTACTGAAGTCAGAGCAGACAGTCAGAGAGATAACAAGTAAAAGTGAAAGATGATGTGAAGCTTTGCAGCAGAAATTGAGAAGGCTTCCGTTCTCAGTCAGAGATGCTGTTTCTGCAGAGTTAAAGCGCCTTCTTGATGCTGACATCATTGAAAAAATAGATGCCTCTCCCTGGGTATCACCGATCGTTGTGACTCAACGAAAGAACTCATCTAAAATAAGGATGTGTACAGACCTCAGGGAGCCTAACAAGGCCGTCATAATGGATTGCTACCCCATTCCACACATGGAGGAGCTCTTCTCAGAACTCAGAGGAGCTACCATAT
This sequence comes from Trematomus bernacchii, assembly GCF_902827165.1. Classification (NCBI taxonomy): domain Eukaryota; kingdom Metazoa; phylum Chordata; class Actinopteri; order Perciformes; family Nototheniidae; genus Trematomus; species Trematomus bernacchii. The sequence continues at coordinate 3,588,849 of NW_022987950.1, forward strand.
TCTCAACCCTCGACCTGGCAAATGCATACTACCAGCTTCCACTGCATGAGGACAGCAGAGATCTGACTGCTTTCATTACTCATGAGGGACTCTTCAGGTACAAGCACGTTTGCTATGGGCTAGCATCAGCACCCTCAGCGTTTCAGAAGATGATGTCCATGGTGCTGAACGATTTACCTGGAGTGCAGGTATATCTGGATGATATCATCGTTTACTCCTCATGCCGTGCTGAGCATGAAACCCGCCTGAAAGCAGTACTGTACCGACTGCAGGAAGCTGGACTAAGTCTTAACACAGATAAATGCAAATTATAGGACAAATTAACGTATCTAGGACACAGCATAAGCAAGGAAGGTCTGCTGCCAAACGATGACCACATTGCAGCTATTCGGGATGCTCCATCACCCAGTGATCCAGCGACTCTCAGGTCTTTTCTTGGCCTAACATCGTGGTACTCCAAGTTCATACAGAACTATGCAACTGTGGTGGAACCAATGAGAGATGTGCTACGCAGAGCTACATTCACATGGACTGATGAGGCACAGAGTAGTTTTCAGCAGGTTAAACTACTCATCACAGACAGTTCATCACTTGCTCTTTATGACCCGTCACTGCCCACCATAGTGTCTAGAGATGCCTCAGACTATGGCATAGGTGGGGTGCTGACACAGATACATCCTGACAACACTGAAAGAACAGTGGTATTTGCTTCCCGCTCTCTTAGTGCTGCAGAGAGAAAGTACTCTGTGGTAGAAAAAGAAGCTTTGGCCTGTGTGTGGGCTGCAGAGCATTGGAGAACCTACTTGTGGGGAACAAAGTTCACCTTAAGGACTGATCACCAAGCTTTGACCACACTCTTGGCTACAAAAGGCATGGGGAGAGCTGGTATGAGAGTAGCACGCTGGTCTGCCAGGCTACTCTGTTTCAACTATAATATTGTCTACAGACCCACTGCTCAGAACCATGCAGCAGATTGCCTTTCCCGTCTGCCACTGCCACACGGACAGGACTGCACCTCAGACACGGAACCAGAGACTGTTGCTACTGTCTCTGCCCTGCTGACTGCTGTTCCCTCGTCTGACTTCACAGATGCCTGCACTTCCTGTCCAGAGTTACGTCAGCTACGCAACTACATGATAGATGGGTGGTCAGCTTCATCCAAAGGCCTGCCTGCTAACATGTTGCCGTACTACCAGGTGAGAAATGAACTTTCTGTACATGAACAACTCATTCTGAGAGGGAGTCACAGGTTAGTTGTTCCAGTAAAGCTACACTCACACATGGTATCCTTAGGACACGAGAGCCACCAAGGCATTGTACGCACAAAACAGAGACTCAGAGACTTGTATTGGTGGCCTAAAATGGATGCACTGGTACAGTCGGTTATCGCCGCCTGTGTGTCCTGCCAGATGAATGATAAGACAGCTAAAACTAACCCTGCACCTATGACACCAGTCCCTCTGCCTCAGGGGCCATGGCAAAAGCTTGCACTCGACATCGTGGGCCCATTTGAGACTGGTCCAGTGGACTATAAGTTTGCTATTACTATGACTGACTACTATTCAAAATGGCCAGAAGTGTGTTTTGCCCCAAGATGCACTACTGCAACAGTGATCACCTTCATGAGATCAGTGTTCAGCCAAAAAGGGAACCCTGTGTCTGTGGTGACAGATAACGGTCCACAATGCACATCCTCAGAACTCGCCTCTTTCTTAGAAGAAAGAGACATCCAACACATCAGGACTACAATCTACCATCCAGAAGGAAATGGAGCTGTGGAGAGGCTAAATAGAGTGCTGAAGGAAAGAGAACGCTCCGTGGAAAGCTCACGTTGCTGAGTTTCTTCAGGTCTACAGAGCTACACCTCACGCCACTACAGGGACATCTCCGTTCCAGCTCATGTATGGAAGAAAAATGCGAATCAAACTCTCAATCCTGCCAAAGCTTACTGATACTCAGGATCAGGAACTGAGAGACAGAGTGGAAAAGAAACAGTGGCATAATATGAAAACATACACTGACGCCAAAAGAAATGCCAAGATTCCCAAAATACATCCGGGAAGCCTGGTGCATGTGAGAAACCCGCTGCATGTCAAAAAGGGAAAGCCAAAGTTCAGTGAGCCTCTGAAAGTGACCCAGCAGAAAGGACCTCACAGTTACACGCTTGATAATGGGAAAACCTGGGATGCTCCACACCTGTAGGTGCTTCCAGAAACATTCACTCCTCCATCAGAAGAAGTGAGGCCTGCTGAGCCAGCTACAGTGCATGGTGCTCGGAGCAGGAACCAGCGAATCAGAAAGCAGCCTGCTTGGATTGAGGACTATGTCACTTAAACTGTGGTTGAATTAATGTTGGAAAATGTTCTGCACATTGTGATATGTGAAGTTATTATTATTACAGGTGGTTACTACAGAAGTGTCTGTTTAAAATGCTAATGTTATACATACTGTTCAAGTGGAGAAGTAACTCTTTTAAGAAGGGGGGAAATGTTGTGTTCTGATATACTCCTGCCAATAGGGGGCGCAGTGTAACCAGAGTAACATACAATGTTGAGAGAATAAGTGTATGACCGGGAGTTGATGTGGCGGTTAAGCATGAACAACAGTAAAGAGCTTAGTACCCATATCCTCTGTCCCGTGCTTCATTCATGTATTTTTACTAATACACAACAAAGTGTATATTTTACTTTCAGTCTACGTCCAGTGGATGGGTAGGATCTATAGTTCACACATATGGAATGAGTCCTAAAGTGTGGATATGACACTGAACAAAAATATACAACGCAACAAATGTTTTTTCCCACCATTTTTTATTCAAAATGTTATATAACAATACCAACAAAAAAATTACGAACATGCTTCATCTGCACAAACATTATGCAGAAAGGAAAACACAATCACACAGTCTCTGGAACTGCACCTATTCATCCTCTTGGCCATTGGATCCTTACATAATCAATATAGGGCTTCCATACATACATATATAGCTCTTAATATATAAGTTACAGCTCACAACCTTTGTCGATATTTCAGGAAAGCTCTCTGGTTGTCTGCGCAGCTCAAAAGCAAAGCAAAATATTGGAAAGTTGCAGAGGAATGCAAGTCAGTCAGTGACAGCCAAACACTGTCAGCCTGTTAGCAGATCCAGTGGCGTAACTATCGACGGTGCAGCCGGTGCAACGCACTGGGGCCCAGAGCCGGCAAGGGGCCCATGCAAAAATAAATACAAATACAAATATATATTTTTTTAATATAGGCCTATTTTCTTTTTTGGCATCAATGGCATTGGCATCAATGGCATTGACCGGTTCACGCAGTCTTCAAAGTAACCAAGCACCCTCAATGAATTTTTTATTTGTCTGTCCAATGACCTTGCTCCCTTTCATGTCATGTGATACCTTGCGTGACGAGCGAACCGTTTAATCAACCTTTACTGTACTGTAGCTAGCAGCAGCAAGTTCGGCAGCATTATAAAAAATGAAAATCATGGAATGATTTGCTTATAAATATGTTAAACTTTGGCTGAATAGAGTGGTGCAGGAACGAGTCCTAAAACCCGAAAGTGAGTTAGCATTTGACCACTTCCGGTTCCCTCGTCTCAGAGTCAATGGGTTTTTTTAACTAGTTTTTGAAAAATATCTGGAAATAAGGTCTGTGGTTGACACAAATTTAAGAGACGGTTCACGTTTTGTTCTACGACATTAAATACATCAGCAGTGACCCCACTAGTGATTTTTGAAGAGTTTACGTGTCTGAAAAACGATGGTTGTTAACAAGTGGCTGAATAGGACTACAGAAGTTGTCGAGGACGTTGTACGTCATTACGCCGAACACGTAAACACTCCCTCTAAGTTTGTTTGCCCCTGTTCTGCTTGAAAGCAAGTACCTGCTGCGCTCTTGCAAACTGTTAAAACAAACACTTCAACTTGCACAATTTTGAATCTTGATCTTAAGTTGGCGTGACGTTGAAGTCGTGCGACCCTGCTGTACTCGGCTGTAGTTAGTTTATAGCATAACGTTAGTGTGGCAGCAGGGTATGGTTAGAGCGCCGGCTGCTGGAGTGATGGGAGTGGCTCGGCCGGAGACCAGACAACTGATCAGAATCAGGTAATCAGTGACTCAATAAAAGCATGTGGTAATCTGGTTCTGGTCGGTCTTGCAGTAGGCTGGGTCCGGGCAGGACGTCTCAGCCACACAAACACCGGGGGACCTTGAACACACCGCCCGGCTTCCCTGTTCCTGGAATTTATAATTTGTGTTTACAATAAACCTTTTATTTTCCATCGAACACTTCTCCTTCCGCCCCTTTTTAACTATTCGTGAGCTTTGGGGCTCACAGTTAACATTTTGCTTCTGGCGATTAGATTTATGATTCGAAAATTATAAAAGTAGGAAATTGTGGAAATTATCCGGCTGAACAAAACGTGCATTTATCAAACAGGTTCGTTTTCCACAGATCTTATTTTTTACAATATTCCAAAATCCTATGGAGAAATCCCATTGCTTTTTTTGTCGAAGGAACCAAAAGGAACCCTTGCGCAGCTTATTTCCGGGTCGGCCTACAAAAATAAGTCATCCCTGCACCACTCTATTCCACCCGTTGAGCTGGGTTCTTAAATATCTACAGACCCCACAAATACTGTGCACCTTTTAACAATGACTAATTGTAGTCTATATTGTGTATTGACCATTAGGTGGTTGCTCATTTTAACATCCATGTTGAGACGCAGAACATAGAAGGGACAAAGAATGGTGTAGTTTCCTTGATAAGGGGTACACTAGGACTAATGGCGAAATCGTGTTGGTGAACACGAATCAATAGATTAATTTCGTGACTATAACACGAAATGGCGTGAGACTGTGTTGCTAGTTTAGCATACTCAGCCCGACTCAGCCTCGTTGTCTCTGGCCCTAGAACCACGATTTTATGAGGCCAGAAAAACTGTGAATTAGGACCCGCCGGCCGGTACTAGGCCAAGTGGAAATGCAACTAAAAACGGGCCGCTGACGTCACAGCCCTCTTAAACCGTGCTCCGCGCTGTAGTGGAAACGCGCCATTAATGATCTCCAAAGGTCTGAACACTAAGGTCGATGTGACTGTTGTTGCACTCTGACCTGTGTGAGGCAACCACAAAATATATCCCTGAACACACCAGTGAAATATTTATATTGTCTAGCACAGGGGTCTCCAACCTTTCTTCATCTGAGAGCTACTTTCAAAAAATGAAAGTGGCCAAGAGCTACTTGCATCACATCGCTTACATTTATTCACATAGCCCTCATCAGTTGAATTAAGCTATACTTTTGTACACGTGTGAAATTGCAATACCTAAAGCTTATCAAAAATAAGGTCCAAGAAAACGAAGATTTCTCACATATTATTATGGCCCACATAATAAGTACATCACTGAACATTCACATAAGTGTCCTTAATCACCACCTTACAAGCATTTCACTCTTTTGTTAGTGAGATTAATGGCACTGCATACAGTCCACCATAGAGGTGTATGCTGGACCCACTTAGGTTCACTTAATAGAGTCATTTAAATGTTCATCAGTCGGTCTTGTTCTGTATTTAGATTTCATTCATGTCAGAAAAAGCTGCTTCACAAAGGTATGTAGAACAGAACCAAATAAAGCAGACATTTTCAGTGCTGCTTGGTGAATGTTCTTATAGTTTTCTGGGTCTACAAGGCTCCAGAAATGTTGTGAGTTTTGCTGAGACTTAAGCTGAACATTATTTTGGAGATCTCCACAGGATTGACACTGAACAGTTGTTCAGCCATCTTTTTCTTCTTCTTCTTCGTCTTGACATTAAATTATAAACCATAATAAATCAATTGTATAGGTCTAGCCTCCCTATATCTGTGTGTGAAAATGGTTCCATCCTCAAAAACAAAAAACTAATACTTCTGCAGTCTAGCTGCAGCTTCTAGCAACGGTCTTCTGTTAAAAAAAAGACACACATGACTTGAGTCTGAAAACAGCAGGATTATTTACAATAGCATTATAAAAACAAAAATAGTGCATGTGGGTGCACACTTACATTCTCTGTCTTACTGTTACATAAATCCCATGAATGTATGAGATTAAGTTAGCTTCATCATATCTCAATCAGTGATTAAGTGAATAATAAAGTTTCTATCGGGTCACTATCAGCCTGTCACTCATTATTTTCAGGGAGGGGGCGGGGGTTTGGAGGAACGGAGAGGAGACGGTGATCGCGGAAGCTTTCCTCCTGCCTTCACAAACTTTACACAAGTATTTATCAACTGAAAATAGCAAGAGGACATTCATACTCTGCAATCCAAGACTTGATTAAATTCACCAAAAACCTGACATGACGATAACGAGTGTTTTTCAAAAAAACACAAATCCCTCCCTGTGTGTCTCTGAGGCGCAGCGACAGGGCCTGATTCAGAGCGGGTCATTCTGCTGTTAGTTCTGGACTCGTGCTGGTGGAGAAAGCAGACTGCTCCGTGTGTGTTGTCGCTGTGCTGCTGTCACGTCTGTTCCTTGATCTCTGCGTCACCGACCATTTGATATTCGTGTGACAGAAAAAAATCTAAAATAAAAAAAACGTTATTGTCCAGCCGCGGCCGAAAAATCAATAAGCAACCTTACTACGCTATAATCGATAATCGAGCGGCGAGCTACTGAAAAGCTGCCCGCGAGCTACCGGTAGCTCGCGATCGACGTGTTGGAGAGCCCTGCTTTATAATAATCAGAGAGAGAGAGCAAGATTAAATAGTGGCAGGTACTTCAGCCGCAGATGCCACTATTTGCTGAGACAACTGCGGCTGCTGAAGGGGTGTTACTCTGGGTGCTGAGCCAAGCGAATGTGTGTGGCAGTTGCCACTTACCTGCCGTGGCAACTGCTTGTGTTTAAACAGTTATTTATCGTGGAAAAGTATTTCCATGTTCTGCTACTCTGTAATTCTACTCAATTACATTTCAGTGGGAAATATTGTACTTTTACAACACTACATTTATTTGACACTTGTAGTTACCTTTTTAGATAATGTTTATATTCATATACATGTACTACTAATTTACTCAGTTCTTTCCAAAATATGCTCTATATTAACAAATCACAACATTAAAAAATCTTGTATATATGTAGATTTTTTATTATAAGAACATTCATTTTTATTCTATGATGCAACCCTTTTACAAAAGGCTTTCTGCACAAAGTACTTTTTCTTTTGATACTTTATTATATTTGGCTAATAACACGTTGGAACTTTACCTTAAGTATTATTTTGAACTTGGGACTATAGCAAGTAATGGAGTATTTATACTTTTACTTTAGTACAGGATCTGAGTACTTTTTCCACCACTGCTTAAGATCCAGTAATGGGTTGCTATATCCTGCACCTCACACCCTGAATTATGTTAATGGCTGCAATAATAGTTGTTATTTACAATACATTTGGATCATTAACACATTTCTCTTTTTCTCTAGGTTTTGAATGTGGAGATGCAAACAATGTACTGAGACTCAATCTACAAGGTACCAATTACTGAAGCACTATAAATTAAAACACGGCCATTTTGGTCAGAGACACCCATATCCATGCACATACTATGAATGCCCATGCTCTTTCAAAACATGGAATGCTCTTAAAACACATTTAAGTAGATGTCATGTTGAATCTTTACCTGTATTAAGTGCAGAGCTATTTTAATAGATGCACATGTATAAGAAAAGAACCTCAGCTGAAATTCTTTGTTTGGTTTACACCAGTAGATGTCCTGTCCTTTCTGCTATGACACTTGATGGATATTATTAGCTTTAAACAAAACATTTGAACCTGTATCACAATGTGTTGCAGGTAAACGCAGAATTCACCCGCATCACCACCGTTCCGCTGCTGCCTACCTTCATGTCTCAACTGGATCGCCATTCGTCTCAGTTGATGAAGGTTTTCAAAAAGAAGGGGGGAACAGCAGGACGCAATTTGGGCCTGATCATGGCAGCCATGGACAAGGTATGTAGTTGTAATAAATTGTGTAGTTTGGGCACTGCAACACCATATTCTCTTTATCTCTCTCTCTTGTTGTCCCTCTCATATAAATATATTTTAACCTCTCTGACCCCCTTTCTTTGACTTGCCAAAAATCAGCACACAAGCATAATCAGTATTCTTGTGTGAAGATTTTGAAAATGTGTTTGTCCCTCAGGATCCCACAGTTGAAACACGACGGGACTGTGTCCTTAAAGCGCTCTGCGTCTACTTGAATGAAAGTTCCGAGAGCTTCATAAAGGAATATTTGGTAAGTTGAAACATAGCCAAACACAGATATATATATATATATATATATATACACCTGAACATCAGCAGGAGAGGACTCTTTAAAGTAGAGACACTACATACTGATATACACCTGAACATCAGCAGGAGAGGACTCTTTAAAGTAGAGACACTACATACTGATGTACACCTGAACATCAGCAGGAGAGGACTCTTTAAAGTAGAGACACTACATACTGATATACACCTGAACATCAGCAGGAGAGGACTCTTTAAAGTAGAGACACTACATACTGATATACACCTGAACATCAGCAGGAGAGGACTCTTTAAAGCAGAGACACTACATACTGATATACACCTGAACATCAGCAGGAGAGGACTCTTTAAAGTAGAGACACTACATACTGATATACACCTGAACATCAGCAGGAGAGGACTCTTTAAAGTAGAGACACTACATACTGATATACACCTGAACATCAGCAGGAGAGGACTCTTTAAAGTAGAGACACTACATACTGATATACACCTGAACATCAGCAGGAGAGGACTCTTTAAAGCAGAGACACTACATACTGATATACACCTGATCATCAGCAGGAGAGGACTCTTTAAAGTAGAGACACTACATACTGATATACACCTGAACATCAGCAGGAGAGGACTCTTTAAAGTAGAGACACTACATACTGATATACACCTGAACATCAGCAGGAGAGGACTCTTTAAAGTAGAGACACTACATACTGATATACACCTGATCATCAGCAGGAGAGGACTCTTTAAAGTAGAGACACTACATACTGATATACACCTGAACATCAGCAGGAGAGGACTCTTTAAAGTAGAGACACTCCATACTAATTTGAACCTGAACATTTGCATAATATGTCCTCTTTAAATAAAAATAATTGAATTTGTTTTTTATTCAAAGTATTTGCTGCTACTTTGGTTATATTGTTCATGTACATTTACAACTACATGTATTTATTTACAATGGATCCAATAAAAGGATTTGCTCATTTGTTTCATATTATAAAATGATGTGTGTCAGGGTTCTCATACTGATAATCATGAATACTATGTTCTAATCCCACTTTAGGATGTTGAACTTGCAACAACCCAAATGGAGCCAATGGTATTGGGACTCTATCTCGTGAAACACGAAGGAGCAGAACCCGGGCGTCATCATCGAGGGTGTTGGAGTGCTGCGAGAGCTGAAATACTTGGCAAATGGATGGGCAGTATTGCTTGGACTGATTTACAGCCTCAATCTGAGCTACCGCAAGGACCTGAAACATACATTTGAATTCATTCAAAAAGTATTGATGGGGTTGGATGGCAACAGACTGTCAACCAAGGTGCAGGTTCTGAAAAACAGATTACAAGAGTAATCCCAAGGACAAAATACTGTGACAGAGATAACGTCCAGTTCATTTCCATCTCGGTACATTCTCTCACACACACACACACACCACACCACACCACACCACACCACACACACACACACACACACCACACACACACACACACACACACACACACACACACACACCCACACCACACCACACACACACACCACACACACACACACACACACACACACACACACACACACACCACACACACACACACACACACACACACCACACACACACACACACACACACACACACACACACACACACACACACACAGAGAGAGACACCACAAACACAGAGACACACACAGACACACACCATACACAGAGAGACACACCACACACACACACACACACAGAGAGAGACACCACAAACACAGAGACACACACAGACACACACCACACACAGAGAGACACCACCACACACACAGACACTCACAATTGTATTTCTGCTTTTGAAAGTTCAAGACATATGTTCATGTGTATAACAGAGGCAAAGATCTACTGTAACACATTATGTGCTTGAGCAATATTATGTGATGCGTTTCATCTAAGTGTTTGGAAAGACATAAAAACACCATACTTCATAGTAAAGTTGCATTTTATAAAATGTTCAGATAATAAGTCATTATTGTAGCTTTTCAGCCCACATGTTAACTTCTTGAGTCACTCGTGTTTCTCATCACTGTCAAGTTCAGCAGCTGTCATGGGTTTTTTACGCAAAGAGCTTTAAAATTCTAATATGTGCACCTACCACAAATGGGCTGTTGGAGTTAAGTGTTTTTTTGTTGTTGAATTGTTGTGGCAATTCAGATGGTTGTTTGCAAAATGCAATGTTATAAGTGTAAAATGAACATTTAAAATAAAGTGAGCGGAATACAAATTACTGAGTTGGAGTCATTTGAATTACTTATATTGATAGAGCAATTTGGATTAAATGATGTTAAGTGCAAATAACACAATCCTACAACATAAATGGAACTAATTTGTGTTAAGTAATTACAACCTAACTGTGTTAGGTAAATCAGTGCAAACTTTAAGTAAATACAACATAATTGTGTTCAGTAAAAACAACAATTTAAGTAAATTCAACATAACTGTGTTAAGCAAATACAACATAACTGTATGATGTAGCATTTAATTAAGATGCTTTTGTAAGATTTACTTAAATGCAAGAAGTAAATATTAGTTTACTAGTCTGTTTCCTATTTACTTAGCCTTGTTACGTGCAGCCGGTTGACATAACTAGATTAAGTAAATCTAACATATCATTTCTTTGAGTGTAGCTGGTCGTACATACAGTAATGTTGTTGAACTGCTTATATTGATGTGGACTTTCATTCCTCAATCAGTTCAGATAGGGTAATGTCTCTGTACTCATATCGTTTTTTTTTAATGTTCTTGAGTAAGTGTGCAGAGAAATGTTGACTTAAAATGGCAATTTGAAGGTCTGTAATTTGTGAAAAATGTTTGTGTATATATTAATAGTTTCAAATGTAAATTCATTCCAGTTAAATAATACTAATAAAAAGACGGTCTAATTAACATACTTTCTATGTTTACTGTCTCGATTGGTGGCATCAAATAGTGCATCGATTGGTGGCATCAAATAGTGCATCTGATACAGGAGCAGTTGCTTTAGGATTGGGCCTCATATATAGCCCGCTATCCCGCAACCCCCCCCCCCCCCCCCCCAAAAAAAACAGCCCCCCCACATGTCAAATCCCAATTTAACCCCTGTATATAGCCTATATATAGCCTAGTACCTGTCATTAGTGAGTAGTAGTTGGGGTAAGATAGACTGGGGAAGTCCGGGGTCATGTAGTCCACCTTCACCCCGCTGCTCGCGAGCTCTCGGAATCCGGGGAGCGCGCCCAGGTCGTCCATGTAGTCATAGCGGAATCCGTCGATCAGGAACACGAGCAGCGGCCGGGTCGCGAGGCTCTGCTGTCCCGCAAGCAGCAGCAGCAGCAGCAGCGGGGGGAGCAGGAGGGTTAGGCGGGGGGAGACAGGTCTGAGTCCCGGGGACATGCTGAGCTGTGGGACGGGTCTCAGCCGCTGCTTCAACCTGGAAATGACCGCGCAGCGTTATGCCGCAGACATGCACAGTGCTGGGGGGCAGAGGAGGGTGGAGTTACATCGGGACTCCCGAACACTTGATTCATGGGGGGCGTGATTTGGCAGAACGTAGTCAGTGAACCCCGTGACCGTCCTGTGTGAGTGCGCGTGCATGATAAAGATGGTTAGTGTATAATGGATAATCATTCACAGTGCGTGTCAGTGTCTACGAAGCAGTGGCGGTTCTAGACCAATTTGACTGGGGGGGGCCAGGCTGGGGCCAGTTATTTTCTGAGGGGGGCACAATAAATGCAGGACGAAAAAGACAAAGACAGTATGAAGTAATTGCGCATAAGAAAACAATGCAATACAGTTATTGGTATTTGTTTCATTACACATTATTATATGCTTACCTTTAACCTTTGTGTGCTGTTTGGGTCTGTGGGACCCGTTTTCAGTGTTTACTAGAAGAACATGTCTGCAATTTAATTATTTTAACCTGCTTTATTTGGGGGTGGACCTCACATCCTCTAGGGGGGTCCGGGGGCATGCACCCCGGGAAGATTTCTTTTTTAAATGTTGAAGTGAAATGCATCAATCTGGTGCACTTTGAGCACAACATGAATTTATGGATACAGCTCTCAACACTCAGATGAAAGGGAGCTGTATACTTTTCAATAATCCAAACATCTTAAGAATAAACAAGTTTAAATGATTTGTGATCATATTCTAATCTTATGTTACCTAGTTAGCATTCTCTCTTTCTATTTATGCATATTTTACTAATCACTCTTCACACTTGGAATGATTTCTTACTTTATTTTGTACAACTATTCTCTCTCTCTCTCTCTCTCTCTCTCTCTCTCTCTCTCTCTCTCTCTCTCTCTCTCTCTCTCTCTCTCTCTCTCTCTCTCTCTCTCTCTCTCTCTCTCTCTCTCTCTCTCTCTCTCTCTCTCTCTCTGTAGTGGAAGTGTGAATAGCCCCCCCCGGCATGACCTGACTTCCAGCTTCTATAGCAATATTTTTCTGCTGACCCGTATACTACACATCCATAATTTAGTTCTGATCTTATCAAAGATGTATAAATATTCCTCAGCATACTCCTACTTGCTCCCCATTTAGACATGTAATTTTATTTAGAACCATCTTACATTTCTTATATATTTTATTCATATGTTCACTCCAGGTTATTTGTGTTTCTCTCTACATATTTATGCCATTTTCTCTTATCTTCTGCCTAGTTAATAGGACTACCTTTGTCTTCCCACTGCCCACCTAAATCCCCACGAGTATGACTATTTTTGAACCACCCTAATTGCTTCTTTTATCTTCCATTAAATCAGTAACATTTTCAAACCTTTTCCATGGTGATCATGGGCCAATAATGCTCTTCCATTCCATTCCATTCCATTCCATGTCACTTGTTAGACGCTTTATCCAAAGCGACTTACATACATTCAGTACTGTGGACAATCCCCACAGGAGCCATTTGGGGTGAAGTGTCTCAGGGACACAACGACATGCTGACTGTAGAGCAGGGGTCTCCAACCTTTCTTCATCTGAGAGCTACTTTCAAAAAATGAAAGTGGCCAAGAGCTACTTGCATCACATCGCTTACATTTATTCACATAGCCCTCATCAGTTGAATTAAGCTATACTTTTGTACACGTGTGAAATTGCAATACCTAAAGCTTATCAAAAATAAGGTCCAAGAAAACGAAGATTTCTCACATATTATTATGGCCCACATAATAAGTACATCACTGAACATTCACATAAGTGTCCTTAATCACCACCTTACAAGCATTTCACTCTTTTGTTAGTGAGATTAATGGCACTGCATACAGTCCACCATAGAGGTGTATGCTGGACCCACTTAGGTTCACTTAATAGAGTCATTTAAATGTTCATCAGTCGGTCTTGTTCTGTATTTAGATTTCATTCATGTCAGAAAAAGCTGCTTCACAAAGGTATGTAGAACAGAACCAAATAAAGCAGACATTTTCAGTGCTGCTTGGTGAATGTTCTTATAGTTTTCTGGGTCTACAAGGCTCCAGAAATGTTGTGAGTTTTGCTGAGACTTAAGCTGAACATTATTTTGGAGATCTCCACAGGATTGACACTGAACAGTTGTTCAGCCATCTTTTTCTTCTTCTTCTTCGTCTTGACATTAAATTATAAACCATAATAAATCAATTGTATAGGTCTAGCCTCCCTATATCTGTGTGTGAAAATGGTTCCATCCTCAAAAACAAAAAACTAATACTTCTGCAGTCTAGCTGCAGCTTCTAGCAACGGTCTTCTGTTAAAAAAAAGACACACATGACTTGAGTCTGAAAACAGCAGGATTATTTACAATAGCATTATAAAAACAAAAATAGTGCATGTGGGTGCACACTTACATTCTCTGTCTTACTGTTACATAAATCCCATGAATGTATGAGATTAAGTTAGCTTCATCATATCTCAATCAGTGATTAAGTGAATAATAAAGTTTCTATCGGGTCACTATCAGCCTGTCACTCATTATTTTCAGGGAGGGGGCGGGGTTTGGAGGAACGGAGAGGAGACGGTGATCGCGGAAGCTTTCCTCCTGCCTTCACAAACTTTACACAAGTATTTATCAACTGAAAATAGCAAGAGGACATTCATACTCTGCAATCCAAGACTTGATTAAATTCACCAAAAACCTGACATGACGATAACGAGTGTTTTTCAAAAAACACAAATCCCTCCCTGTGTGTCTCTGAGGCGCAGCGACAGGGCCTGATTCAGAGCGGGTCATTCTGCTGTTAGTTCTGGACTCGTGCTGGTGGAGAAAGCAGACTGCTCCGTGTGTGTTGTCGCTGTGCTGCTGTCACGTCTGTTCCTTGATCTCTGCGTCACCGACCATTTGATATTCGTGTGACAGAAAAAAATCTAAAATAAAAAAACGTTATTGTCCAGCCGCGGCCGAAAAATCAATAAGCAACCTTACTACGCTATAATCGATAATCGAGCGGCGAGCTACTGAAAAGCTGCCCGCGAGCTACCGGTAGCTCGCGATCGACGTGTTGGAGAGCCCTGGTCTAGCATCTCAGTGAGGTGGTTGATTATTTTAAGTCAAATGTTTAAAAGTGTTTTAGATGCCATTGGACCCTTAAGGACAATGAAGTCTTGCAACTGTCCAAGAACTGCCAGGCGCGTTTAGTGACCGGCAGCTGTTCTGATGGCCCGTGGTGAACATTCTAAGTATATAGGTTATACGTATAGCTATGTTCGGACTATACTGACATATCACACCATTTGTGTCACGTATAGACTTTTATGTATTTTGTACAGGTTTTTGCTCAACAGTAGTTTTATGCATTTTAAGATAATATATTCCTCGAGCTGATTTTGAAAATGGGACATCAGGGCTGTTTTGGCTAGCCAACTTAACCCTCCTGTTACATTCAGGGTCAAATTGACCCGTTTGAAAGTTAGAAAATCTACGAAAAATACTTTCAAGTATTTTTTTTTTATGAAACTTCTACTTACCTTAAAGGTGGGGTAGGTAAGTTTGAGAAACCGGCTCGAGATCGCTAGAATTTGAAAATACACAACCGGAGAAAATCTGCCACTTCCTTATAGAGCCCCTCCAACACACACGAACGCGCGCATGACCAATGAGGGCACGAGATAAGTTTGTGCACAGAAACACCTGTGACAGGCAGGTAGGCCATCCAGTTATTTTAGCCGGGCCGGCTAAAATGATTGGTTGTACTTTTGACAGTATTACGGCTTCCACAGATGACATTTTTTTATGGATTTTTTTGTCAAAGCACTTAAGATATTCATTGCTATCGGGATGTTAAGAGCATTCCATGGAATATAACAAGTGTATCTCGAGCCGGTTTCTCAAACTTACCTACCCCACCTTTAATTAGTGCAATAAACAAGTAAAATGAAAATGGTTCATGTCATGCATTTGGAACCCCCCCCCTACATGTCTATATCACAGAGATGGTATTCGGGTCAATCTGACCCGGCAGTGCAAGTGGAGGCTAAAAGGGGTCAGAAATGTACACACACACCAGTGAAAGTAGGCTAGAAGGGGTTAGAGGGCTCAAATGGGATATACGGTATATATATATATATATATATATATACACACACACATCGTAACTTTCCACACACAGAGACAAACAGACAGCCCGCACCTGGCAGTGAAAGTGGAGGCTAGAAGGGGACACACTACCCCACACACACATTAATTGCTGTTACAATAAAATACTTTCAATACAAATCCTTACGACTCATTTGGCTTGATTCTAAGTGAACGGGTCCATTTGACCCTGAACAGAAGAGGTGTCTCGTCTCTATTTATCAACATCAACCAATAGTAAAAAAAGTAGGAACATTAAGGTAATTTAAAAAAATGTTATGCAAAACTAATGTATTTTATATCAAGGTTTTTCCAATGTAAAAGAAAATAGAAAAATGTGTTTGAATGTATGTTTTGTGAAAAACGAGTGACTTATTCTAATGGAACCATGATCTGTGAATAACACAATTGCACTAAATATTGATTTCATTGATAGTAAAAGGTACAAACTATGTACAAAAAAAAAAATCTGGATTTTGGGGCTTCTGACCATTATTGGATAATTTTACATGCACTGGGTCAAATTGACCCACGAATATTATTGCTGTTACAAACGAATATAACAGGAGGGCACATTACAAAAACGTAGCTTTGAAAAGGCAAAGAAAAGCCAGCCTACCGAGTGTATCTAGTTCTACACTTGACACAATGAAAAGACTGAAGCCATAATAGACAGCCTGATCCCTGCTGCACCAGAAGACAGCTTCCTTCAGAACCATCAACACAGGTTTACTTTACCATGTCCCACACACTGCTGCCACTAACACTATCAGTACCAGATGTGGAACAACAGTCCAGAAGGAACCAGGACCTGTTTAGATGTAGCACCTCATTTAAGACACTCAACTTTTAGACTCACAAATCAGACCAGACAACAGAGTTGATGCTAGAGCATATATTTGAATATGTGTACACGATACAAACATTCAGACATTTCACAGTTGTTTATACAGGACAATCATCTCCTGTAGATAAGGTAGGCAATTCCTTTAGGACATTTAAACCCAATGTTTAAGTCCTGTTCACAGCCTCAGTGCTGGACCATGGGGGGCGGCAGGTGGACTGACGCCATCACACTGAAACACAAAGCACAGTATCAGCAGACAGCCTGCAGAAATAGTTTAATGTAAAACATTACAGAAGTTTGTATCAGGTCTTAAGTCAGGCTCTAGTAAATTGTTTTCACTGAATCTGTGCCAAAGTCCTGAGCTTTCTCTTCCAATGTTAAAATTCGACAGCAGAGATGAAGGCTCTGCCATGAGAGTACACATTGGTTTACAGTACACACTGATACTGAGCTGCACTTACTATCCAGGCTTAGTCCAGTCCTGCTCCTGGGAGAAGACGAGTGTTTGTCAAAGCAGCTCAGTGCTGTCCTCTGCTGGCTCCACCTGCAACACAAAGGAAACAAGTCTTTAACTAATGATGTAAATTAGTTCACAAAGATCAATTTATCCAATTCAAATATAAAGCGTGCATAGTTCAGTGTGCTGCAGCGGGACCTTTGAGCCGTGTTTACTGCAATTTATAGTTGTTACATCTGCATATTTTACTCTTAAAATGGGACTTGAACAGCACCAGAGCCTCCCGTGGTGTGTCTGTATGAGGGTGTGCGGCCCGGCACTAGGCCGGCCCTGCGTGAGTGCAGGACAGGCCACTCTCGTGGGGCCCGGCTCTGCAGCAGCTCAGCAGCAACAGCCTCTAAAACAGAGTCTGCGCACTGAGAGCAGCACAGAGCCTTTCTCTGCCAGCACTGTAACACCGAGGCAGACACACAGCCTGTCAGCTGACTTAGTGCTGGGGGGTGACACCATGAAGTGATGATGAATCAGTGTTTACCTGCAGTCCCAGAGGCAGCACCGTCAGCAGCTCCATCCCAGAGCTGCCACTTGGACATGGTTGTAGGTCAAGATGTGGGCATGTCTGCAAGGGAAACATCAGTATCACTTGGTGCCCAATGATGAAGGCCACAGTAGTGGAGATATGATAGCAGCTCATTACTTTACATTCTAAAAAAGGAGTCTGAGTTTAGAGTTGGTATGATTTCTGGCAGCATATGCTGATGGCAAATGAGCAGAGCTGCAAGTCCCGACTACACACGGCTGTTTTATGCAGATAGATTTGTCAGTTAAGCTATGGCGTGTTCAATTTTTAAACCAACTAAAAATTGTTAACGTGTATATAAATAATATTACATAGTCTCTACATTAACACAATTAAAGGATTAGCCTGCTTTACCACATTTAAATATTCCCGATGATGCTTTAGCATAAGTTTACACGATGCATACTCAATACATTTCCATTTAAAATCGGTACATTTGCAGAGCATGGTGAAGTTCAAGAAATACACACCTGTTTTGAGCCCACAGAGCGAGCGCCGTCATGTGATTTCCATCGTCAATATGCCTATAATGAGAAAAATAACAGAACAAACACATAGTACACAAGATAAAAGGCAGTATAACGTGTTCAGCTACTTTACTCTCCACTCACTGAAACATTGATCTACCCTAATGATATGAATTGGAACGTGCTCTGCACTGAAACTGTTTACTGAAGACAATGGCATTTAAGTACTGTGCCTGCAACGACACCAGAGGGCGCAATAACCGGCAAACGGTCCCCAAAACCCAATAGGACAGACTTCAGTTTTTACCACAGTGCCCAAATAACCTCCATAGTGTAGCATTTTTTTTTTTTTGACATACAGAACACATGTAGGCCTATCCTTTCCTCAAATAATTAAACCTTACATTTAAAAAAATATAATAAAAAAAGTTTAATGTGCTGAGAAACTATGCATATAATTACCTCCATCTTATTGAGGAAAAACTAACTAATCCGTAGAACTGACAGATTCTTACGATGGGTGCTTAAAGAGCAATTCAAAATGAAAACTAAAAAAGGTGTTTGCGGCTACCATTAAATTAAAGCTCGTGTTTGACTGAAACACGTGTTCATGTTGTAACGTGGAGCCAACAGCAGTCCTCATTTAACTCACGTGCTTGTGTTTGCACTTCAGTGTGGCTTTTTAAAGCAGTCGCATAACTAGCTCACAGAATATACAAGGTTTTGAGATATTAATGAGACAAAGAGGTCACATGTCCTCGTCCTTTTGCAATGAAAGACACAACTTTAACTGCGTCACACTACGTTAACTGCTCACTCGCCAACAGCGGGAGTTCTGTTTAAGACTTTCTAAACCAACACGTGTTCTATAAGTACTCACGTTAGCTCACACCAGCAGCACAGTAGCGTTCTTCAGACTGAGACACTGGACGGAAGTCTCGCAGAGATTTTTATAGAGGCGAAGTCCCTCCCCTTCCGGTGGACCTCCATGGGACCTTATTTCGGAAAAGTTATGCATTGAAGTCAATGGAGAGAGAAAGATTATCTTTCGATCCCGTTTGAATTGTGCCACGAATTACACATATGATGTTTGTCAATTTAAAAGATAATTTTGCAAGTCAAAAAAAAAAAAATGTGTCGTAAAACTGTGAAGTAACACTTTTTTTTGTGTGAAACCGTTCAATGAACTACATCTCCCGTCTCGCACCACACACCAAGACGGCCGTCACGTTGGCACATTTCACGTCTTTCTTTCAGAATGAGGCGAAAAGTATTAAAAGAGGTGAAAATCACTACAAGTCTGGGCATGTTGAGAGCTGTACATACACAAGAGGGGAGTTAGTCGGTTCCGTAAGAGCCAGCATGTGGGCCCGGGATTCTGGGATTTGTAATCTTTCTAGTTGCGTATTTTTCATAGTCTTATATTTCAATAGTTTTACGACAAACTGTGACTTTTTTGACATGGAAATTATTATTTAAGATTGACAAACATAATTTGTGTAATTCGTGGCACAATTCAAACGGGATCGAAAGATAATCTTTCTCTCTCCATTGACTTCAATACAAACTTTTTCCGAAATAAGGTCCCATGAGTCCCACCGGAAGGGGAGACGAAGTCCCTCCCCTTCCGGTGGGACTCATGGGACCTTATTTCGGAAAAAGTTTGTATTGAAGTCAATGGAGAGAGTTTGGTATGTTATTGATATGGGCTGGACACCCCTTCACAATGATCATCATTGACTTACTTTAGACCAAATTAGGAGGGCCAGTCAGGCCACTAATGAGCTCAATCATTCACATGTATTATTATTACTTTATAAATTAAGAGAACTAGGGGTCCATTACAAACTTTTGCAGGAATCGTCATGCATTCTGAATGTTTCTGTACTTTAAAAACAGGCATCATGGCTTAAGATCCTGTTCTTGTTTAAGATTATTCATACTAATTTGTGAATTTAACATCCATATCACTCTTCAAAACTGAAACTAAAAAATTTTTTGTTAAAGCATTGCAGGCCTAAAGCTCCACGTCAGTGACCTATATTTTATTTTCTTCCATCAAACTTTAAAAATGGCAAACAGCATGTTTTTAAAGATTTAATCTTTTAAGAAACAAAATATCAACTTTGAACAGAAGGGTTTAAAAACACGTGTTTAATGCAAATAAACTTGAAACATAAACCTATTTGTCATTTCAGAATTCACTTTTATTGTCTGCGTGAAAGGCACAGTAGGCTATGAGCGAATACATATCAACATTCAAAAATTACAAAGTCGTACAATATATACCATGTGCTACTGTCTAGGATTAAGTATGGTGAGACTTTTCAGCCCACGACCCCCAAAATAACAGTGCCAGAGATTGTTGCCAGGCAACGCAATTTACAAACTCTTCAACTACAACCCTAATTATATTTAAAAACATTTAAGAAGGCCTCACGAAATACTTTAATGTAAATTAAAATGTAAATGTGAAGGGATGTGTGTAATGTGATGATTGACATTATTCACCCACGGATCTATGGGTTGGGGGTATTGTTCCGCACGGACATTTTAGTTAACCGGACTTACTGTTGATGGGAAATCCGGAAAAAAAATTAAAAATACAATAATACTTTATTCCGAGTTTGCTTGCTTTTCTCTTTGGAGGTTATTACATAACGGCATTGTAATACACGGTTCGGCTGCATTAAATATGACATATCTGCCGTAGTTCTGTATTTATAGAGCCCTGATGAGAAGACTTCTGGACAAACAGGAAGCACTGCCGCCAAAACTGAAAACGTGACGTGGATCATAAATATATCAGCAATTAAACAACATCTTACATTTATTTTCACACAATACGTCTCCTTGCAGTATCAATACTAATTCGGCTGACTTTTATATTTGATCCAATTGGTAGATAGGCTGTATTTACACCATAACGGTGCACAGCTGATAGAAAGGGACACCTAGTGGTTAAAGCACGTTATTGAATTTGATTATTTTATTATTTTTCACAAAAATGAAACCATCAATAGCAGAAACAGAATTAACTGTCATTAGTAAACCACCCAAATAAAAAGATCATAAGTGGTTTTGTTTTATATATATTTTAAGGATAATAATAGCAATGTAACACTGTCTATGACACTTACTGGATAACACTAATTTGAAAAACATACAGAAAAAACTAATTCACTGCCCTTAATAAAGTATTTAAATATACATTTCAGGTGTGCTGTTTTGTTTAGATCATTGACATCTGGAGCTCTTTTAATGTCCTTTTTGATTATTGTTACACCAGGTCTTGTCAAAACCTTTATTCCATATTCAATAGCCATTACTAAACAAAACAGCAATTCTACTCCACTACAATTCAGAGGTTAACCTGGTATTTTTACTCCACTACATTTATTTTAGTTACTTTGCAGATTCTGATTAATGATGTGAAATATAAACAACCGTTAAATCAGGCTTTAGTTACACCTGAGTAAAATTCAGGGAAAGGTGATTGTCAAGTGCCAACAATCAGGAGAGATATTTGATAGTTGCTGCTTGAGAAGACTAAACATTTATCTGCAGATCCCTATAAAGTATATTCATTACTCGTTATTCTCTACTAATAGTTAATTAAAGACTGTATATAATGGCTATTTTGCATATCCCTTTCAAGATTTTCTAAGGTTCATTGACATATCATATACACAACTAATTCAATAACGTGCTTTAACCACTAGGCGGTGCACACAAGGTACACACAGCCATAATAACTTTGTATTATTAGTGTAGGACACTTGTGTATGTATAACATCTGAAGATGTGTAGTTTTATTCATGTTTTCACATAATTGTACAGGATATTGTTATATTATTTCACATGTTTTACTTATATCTGATTTGTAAAACATCACAGACAGAAAGGTATATCCGTCATTTAACAGTAAGCTATTGAAATTCTGAATCCATAGATGTGTCTCCCATCACCCAAATCCCCTGACTATTCTCTCAACTCAGTATTTACATTCTTATATTCAAAGAAAATCAGTAATATCTTTAAAAACGACAAGTCCTTTTATATCAGCTGTGCACCGTTAGGGTGTATAACGTATTTATTTTCGGATTTCACATCAACAGTAAGTCCGGTTAACTAAAATGTCCGTGCGGAACAATACCCCCAACCCATAGATCCGTGGGTGAATAATGTCAATCATCACATTACACACATCCCTTCACATTTACATTTTTAATTTACATTAAAGTATTTCGTGAGGCATTCTAAAATGTTTTAAAATATAATTAGGGTTGTAGTTGAAGAGTTTGTAAATTGCGTTGCCTGGCAACGCAATCGCACAACGTCACGTCCGTTAATTCCACATCCACACCAGTCTATGATCCACACACATGGATTAACATCGATTTAATACATTAATGTAGCCTTTGTTTCTGCTAAAAGAGGTGTCGACCAGCTAGGGCAGGGGTCGGCAACCCCTGGCACGCGTGCCAGCATTGGCACGCGGCACCGTAACCAGTGGCACACTAGGAATAAGTGGAATAAGTGTGCAAAATATTTAAATTGTATTTTCGGATCCTGAACGAGACCGCCGCCAGAGCGCGTCTCCCCGTTAC
Organism: Trematomus bernacchii; assembly: GCF_902827165.1. NCBI lineage: Eukaryota > Metazoa > Chordata > Actinopteri > Perciformes > Nototheniidae > Trematomus > Trematomus bernacchii. Next base: position 3,611,672 of record NW_022987950.1, read on the forward strand.
CTGCAGAAGGAAGCCATGCACGGCCCCGCGCTCTGTTTAACTCCAGGTGACTTTCTGCCGTTTTCCTCCGTGGTGCAGGGCTGATCGTTTCATCACAGAGGAAAGCACTTCACAAATTGCAGTACCCATAAGGAGCTTTACAAATGCCGCAGTTTTTGCGTGGCTGTGTGTGTCTTTAGTTGAAAGCCCAGTGGCGATCTGCTCATCTCTCATTGAAATAATATGCTACAAAGGGGCGGACTGGCCATCTGTGTGTTGAACTTTCCTGTCGGCTCCCAGACCGTAGTCGAGGAGGGCAGAAGCAACAAGCTTCAGGTTCAATAACCCACTTTAGCTTAAATTACTGAAGAGAGGCGAGCTCTTCTTGGGAGGCCGTTGCATTTATTTAGCTGTTCTTCTGTTTCACAAAATACATCACAGACCTCTGTTTTTCTGCTGCCTCGTTTCACTTCCAGAAAGAAACACACGCTCCCTCACTCTCGCTCTACCATCCACACACACACATGCACACGCCACACCCCTCTCTCTCTCTCTTAAAGGGGCAGCGATCTCATCTCACTCTGCATGACCCTAATATCATAACATGTGTGTTCTGGAGAATCACAGAACGGACGATCGTCCTTATTATTATGCCGTTTAAACCAATTATTTAAATGTGTTTGTTAAATTCGGTATCATGCAAGTTGCGTTGACAGGTCCACACACTGCTTCCCCGCAGCGAGGCCCCCCCGCCCTCCTGTTGATAGTTCACGAGCGTCCAGCTCCTCAACACCCCCCCCCTTGATAATTCTCGATCGTTGGCACGCTGATAACATATATATTTTTTTTAATGGCACTTCATATCAAAAAGGTTGCCGACCCCTGAGCTAGGGCAACAAGAAAATCGGCGAAATCAAGTGTGACGATTAAAAAATAAATTAAAAACATCTCATTTTGACAATAAAAACCGACCAATAGGCGCGGTAGACCATTTGCTTGGCACTTCCGGGTATTTCTCCAATGGTTGGGCCATGTTAACAATACTGTGTAACTGTCACGTTTGAAGGGACGAAACCGTGACATATTCACGTCTCCCAGCATGGTAGATCGTCACATGTTCACGTCTTGCCGTGATACCGGGTTGGCTGTGACGGACCGGTGAGCGGAGCAGAACACACATTAAGAGTTAGACCTAACACACTTAGCTATTTTATCTACCTCTGGAACTAGCTAAACTAGATATAAATATATTTATTCTTCACTGTCGGGTCACTCATTACTGGATCAGTGAGCTGCAGGAGATACTGACGGGCTGTCGAGAGAGGGAGAGAGGGGGAGAGAGGAAAAGAGAGCGCTTCCACTAATTTCTCCCGTGTTATTATCCCAAGTTAATGTAAACTTGAATAATGTACTTCATTTGAATGTAATAATTATGTTGGTTGGTTGGATTGTGGAAGCGCCAGTGAATGAGCCCCATTAACTGAGTTTTAAACATCACTTTAAATGGAAGATCCCCATAGGCCCCGCCCACTCGATCGGATCGGCGATCGTCAATAGAGTGGCGAAGTCACGCCCATCTACTTCCGGTGCATGGGACCTTATTTCGGAAAAATTATGTATTGAAGTCAATGGAGAGAGAAAACGTATCTTTCGATCCCGTTTGAATTGTGCCATGAATTACACATATGATGTTTGTCAATCTTAAAAAATCATTTCCATGTCAAAAAAGTCACAGTTTGTCATAAAACTGTTGAAATATAAGACTATAAAAAATACGCAACTAGAAAGACTCCAAATCCCAGAGTCACGTAAGTGATGTCATAACTGATGTCACAATTGTTTTCCTCCACTAAATAAGAGATAGCTAAGATAACTTTAACAAGATGCCTGTGTGCTTAGTACCAGGTTGTTATCATACCAGCAATGGGTCTTACTCGTTCTTTCGCTGCCCGTCTGATGAAAGGACCAGGAGTGGCTGGATCAAGTTAGCTACCTAGCTAGTAGCAAGCACGTTAGTTAGCATTACAGCCTTAGCCTTGTCATTTTTATTAGCCTTAACATGAAGTAACATTAAGTAACCCAAAATGTTAAACAGTAAGAGTAGTAGTCATATTTCGTGAACCCTTTGAAGAGTACTGTCACCGGTGTGATCATTCTATAATACACAGTTTAAGCCCGGATGCCCCCGGGGGAGACATGCTAACGCTAACGCTACATTAGCATCGGCGATCTTTTCTACTTCATGCTATCTGCACAAATGGTTGACATTAAACATTAAAAAGATCAGGCAGTTCAGAGAGAATCAAAGGAAGGCAGGCAGGCAGCTTTGCATGACATTCTTCTGGATGTGTTTCATTGTGGTGATAGTGAGGGTAGTCAATCCCTTTTTAGGCAAGACAGTAGTGACGGCCATCTTGGTGACGCGTGTTGTTGTGCGAGGCCAGAGATGTAGTTCATTGAGCGTTTCACACAAAAACATGTGTTACTTCACAGTTTTAAGACACATTTTTTTTTTTTGACTTCCAAAATTATCTTTTAAATTGACAAACATCATATGTGTAATTCGTGGCACAATTCAAACGGGATCGAAAGATAATCTTTCTCTCTCCATTGACTTCAATACATAATTTTTCCGAAATAAGGTCCCATGGAGGTCCGCCGGAAGGGGAGGGACTTCGCCACTCTATAGTATGAAGCTGCAACGTCATACTATAGAGTCAAAGCACTTAAGATATTCATTGCTATCGGGATGTTAAGAGCATTCCATGGAATATAACAAAAAGTGTATCTCGAGCCGGTTTCTCAAACTTACCTACCCCACCTTTAAATGCTTTGACAATAAATACATGAAACATTTTGATCTGTGGAAGCCGTAGCGCTGTAAAAAGCATGACCAATCATCTGAGCCGGCCCGGCTAAAATAACTGGATGGCCTAGCTGCCTGTCAGACTTCCATCTGTGCACAAACTTATCTCGTGCCCTCATTGGTTATGTCCACGTTCATGTGTGTGTTGGAGGAGGGGCTCTGTAAGGAAGTGGCAGATTTTTTCCGGTAGTGTATTTTCAAATTCTAGCGCACTTGAGCTGGTTTCTCCAAAATTACATACCCCACCTTTAACATGAATAATCACAGTTACTATCCTTTTACTCCATCACATTTCAAAGAGAAATAGGCTATTGTTATTTTAACTCCACCACAGTAATCCATCATCAGCTTTACTTTTTAGATAAAGATTGAACTCAGAATTGATCATAACAGGCTTCAAAATACATATATTTTTATATATTACCAAGTGGTTTCATGTACAACCCACAAAAGTATCATGCTAAATTAAGCTCTGTTGCTTGGATATCACTAGATCCTGTTACATCAGCGTGATATAAAAGTACTAGGGCTGTCAGTCGATTAAAATATTTAAATCGCGATTAATCGCATGATTGTCCATAGTTAATCGCGATTAATCGCAAATTAATCGCACATTTTTTATCTGTTCTAAATTTACCTTAGAGGGATATTTTTCAAGTTTTTAATACTCTTATCAACATATGAGTGGACAAATATGCTTTATATGTTTGTTTATTATCATTTGAACAATGACAAATGTCAAGCCCTTTGGTATATTTGCAGTTTCCCCGCTTGAAAGGGATGGTACAGTCCACAGGAGGTTTTCACTGGGTTTCACTCATACAATGACCACAACTTTGTTTTCTTTTGAGTTCTTCTTTACTTTAGTTTTTGTTGTTGCAGTACAGCATATGTAGTAAGGTTGTAAGGTGAAAAACCTTAAATGAAAAATAAAAATAATTACTGTAAATACAATGCACATGAAATAATAAATGCAAAAATACATGCTTTACATATATTATACACTTGTGAATATTGTTTTTCCTTTCTTAGTGTATTTTTATGAATTATGTTTTTACACAGTTTTTAACTTATGCAGTCTCATTAAAAATGCAAATATAATAGACTGAATTTTTAGCAGCATTCAAACCGTTTCTATCAAACCACATCTCTCAATAAACAAATCACATTCGTTTTTAACTCAACAATCATGTTGCTTTAGCTTGAGGACATCAAACAAACAAATGACACTGAACTAGAACACATTCTATACATTCTAACGTGCGCCACGAACGGCAAGTTGTATGACTCTTCTCTAACCACACAGTTCGTCTCTCACCGGCCGCCTCTCCAGCTTTTTATGGCTGCACCAGTGCTGCTTCTTTGTAGTTTCTTCTGCTGGTTTGTTGCTGCTGCTGGACGCACGCTCTTTAGTTTGTCCCTCTCCAGCTTTGAATTACCGCCCTCCTTTCAGGTGTGGTGCTTTTAAAGCTGCAGCGACGCTGATTAGCAATTAGGGACTGATTACAGACAGCTGCCACTCTGTCAATCAGCCCGACTTTTTAACCCTTTGCTCTCCTGTGGATTCTCCAAGTTGACTTCACACCTCCCACTCGACTTTCCAGTGGAGACACCTGGGAGGTCGCATGTTACAAAGGTAAACTTGGGTCAGACGCTTTGTTCTGCTCTTCAGTGGGAAGCAAGACGACCAGTCGCCTGACGTCTCTGTGAAGAACTGTCGCTGGGATCTCTTCTTTGAGTTTTTTCGATGTTTGGTGATTTGCTTTTGCTGTGGTAGGCCTTGTGACAGGAACAGGGTAGCTTGGGAAGGTTCTGACGTTGACATCCCTCACAATTCCTTTGCTGTCCGAGTTGACACTGACCACTCTTGCAATCCTGAACTGACCCCTCAGGGCGTTTTGGTCTGCAATCCAGACGATGTCTCGACATTTCTCTTGGCTGTATGCCACTTGTTCCTTACGAATAGGTTAGGGCCAGCGAGTTGACTCCAGTGCCTCCAGAACTTGTTCACTTGCGCTTGCATTTCTTTAAGCCTTTTGTAGGGATAGTCACTGAAGTCAAATGTTCTGACATCTCCACTCTGCGATGCTCGTCCGAGCAGGAGACAGTTAGGAGTGATGAACTGAACGCTGTCTTCTCGGCTCTGTGTTCTGGCGTCAATTGGTCTTCCATTCGTAAGATTGGCTGCCATGTAGAGAGTTGTTTGGAATTCACTCCAACTTGGCCCCGACTCTCCTCCCAGACTCTGCAGTGCTCTCTTGATGATGCGCACAGCAGCTTCTGCAGCACCGTTCCGGTGTGGAGAATCGCCTGGATGAATTTTCCATGTCCATTCTGTGCCATTCTTGGCAGCTCTCTCCTCTAGTGTAGCTTTGTCAAGATTGGCAAGGAATCGGTACTGTTCTTCTAGGACTGGCTTAGCCCCTACAAAGTTAGTACCTGGATCTGACCAGATCTTTTTTGGATGACCTCGTAGTGCTGTGAACCTCTGGTAGGCGAACAGGAAACTTTCAGTGGATTGAGAGTTCACCAGCTCTGTGTGAATAGCTCTGGAAGCCATGCAACAAAACACAACTCCCCAAACCTTCAGTGACACTCTTTTCTTGACAACATCCTTGACTTGGTAAGGTCCGAAGAGGTCTACTGTTGTGTATTCGAAGGGGGCAGCTGGTTCTGTCCTCTCTGGAGGTAGATCACCCATTATTTGCTGGCATCTTTTTGCTTTCGTTTTTCTGCAGAGCATGCAGTTTTCGACCACTTTCTGAGCAATCCTCCAACCCTTCACGACCCATGCTCTCCTCCTCATCTTGAGCAAGGTTCCGGCCACTCCATCATGGTTCTCCTCGTGGGCTTCTCGTGCTAACAGCGTTGATACCCAGGCTTCATACGACAAGATAGGGACAGCAACTTTATCTTCATTGAAGATCTGCACGCGACCCCCACAGACCAACAAGCCAGTCTCTTGGTCTCTGTACACCACCAGCCTGTCTGTGGTTGTACTTGGGAAGGATGCACCTTGTTGAACCGCAAGAAAGATGTCTCTTAGGGCGTCTTCTCTCTCTTTCACTGAGATGACTTGTGAAGACGACACTGCCTCCCACTTTGGACTGTTTGCAGTTTGCTTTTTCCCTCTAATGAACTTCTTCGCTGCTCTCCAAATCCAAGCAACTGTCTTGACGAGTCGACTTAGGTTGCTGAACCGCTTGACGTTCACAAGGTTTAGGACAGCTGATCCTGCTGGTGGCCTTTTTGGGTGTGTTTGGGTTTGTTCCTGATCTAGCTTTAGTTCTAATGGGTTTTGTGTGTTGGCATCCTTTGGATCTGATGGCACTTGTGCCTTGGCCTTGGCTCTGGTTAGTGCTGCAACAAACGTTTTCTTTTGCAATCTGTTGACACTGTCTCTGGCAGCTGTCACCAAATCTTTGGCAGATTTCATTGGCCATTCATCCACTGGTAACTTCAAGAACGTTGGTCCGTTCTGCCATTCTGAACTTTCATCCAGGCCTTGAGGACTGGCCCCTCTGGTTATGATGTCAGCAATATTGAGAGGACCAGGAACTCACCACCAGTCTTGGATCGCTGTTGTGTTCTGGATCTCTCCGATTCTGTTTGCGAAGAAGGTCTGATAACCATAGCTCACTCTCTGGATTGCACCGAGGACTGTTTGGCTATCAATCACATGGAACCACTTTCCAACTTGGATCTTGCTGTGCTGCTCGAAGTACTTTTTGAGACGTGAGGCAAACACTGCTCCGCACATCTCTGCCTTGACAGCATCACCTTTGTGGTCTAAAGGAGTTAGTTTCGCCTTGGACACCACCAGAGTGACGAATGGGCCTTGGTCGGTGTTCCACCGGAGGTACATCACAGCGCCGTAGGCATGCTCGCTTCCATCGGAGAATGTTATTGCCCAAGGTTTTCCAATGAAGCTTGGAGGCGTTATGGCCCTGGTGAATGTAACCTGCCCGAGTTGCACATACTCTTCGAAGAGTCGGATTGCATATTCTTTGAGGCTGTCTGACAATGCTGTATCCCAGGTGTCTTTGACAGGGCAGTTGTCGCTCTTTGCCTCCTGGAATGCTCTCCGCACAAGGATGGCACCCTTCTGCTTGGCAGGAGTTACCAGACCAACTGGATCATATAACCCTGATACTTGACTCAGGAGGTTCCTTCTTGTCAAAGGGTTTGGGGTTTGCGCTCTTACTTGGTCTAGTAGAAGGTCTTGGCCAAGTCGCATCTTCTTCTTTCTCTTTGAGAAGTTAATGGATGCCATGACATGGATCTTGTCTTCTTCCACAAGGTAGCCTAGACCAAGCGCTTTGTTATCTTCATCCCTCATTTGATTCGGGAGGACCATGTTATTAACTTTGGTCTTCATTGGTTTGTTGTCGTTCCCCTTCCTCCCACTTTGGCCTGAGAAGACCCAAGGCTTCAACAGGAAACCTCCAGCTTTCAGGATTTGCTCCACGTTTGCTGTGATGGTTTTCAGCTTCTCGAAGTCGTTGTGAGACGTGAGGATGTCGTCAACGTAGCTATCATTTTGTAGTACCTCTCGCTCCTCTTCAAGGTGGGCGAAAGGAGGTAGGTTGGCTGTTTCTCGCATTGCGAGCTGTGCGATGCATCCTGCAGGCTTGTCACCAATATTGACTCTGGTGATTGCGTACTCCTCCAACTCTTTGTCCTCAGAATCCCGCCAGAGGAACCTGTGGAGGTGCATCTCTCTATCTTCCAACCATAAGGCGCGTTCACACCAAGTACTTTTCCCACAGTAGTTCCTGAGAACTTTAGTTCATGAGAGTTCTTTTAGTTCTGACGAACTAAAGCAGATCGCGTTCACACCAAAATGAGTTCCTGGGGGTGGATTAGGCAAATGAGCCGCTGACGTCACTTCTTCTTCTTCTGCTCAGGTTTTCCTGGCAGGCTGCAAACAACTTCACGGCGAGTACAGTAGGTGGCGGTATGCACCTTAAAGTTGCAATCCGCCAAAAAACCGAGAGAAGAAGAAAAAAAACTTCCGCTTCCGCTGGATGCTTCTGTTTACCTTCCGACCTCAGACACGGTATGGAGTTGACGTTTTGATGGTCGTGTTATACAGCTTCGTAACGGAGTTATTTAAGCCAATAACTCAGCCACAAATACAAATACAGATCGACCATTCAAATGCAATAGAAATGCTGAGTCGGAGGCGAAGGCGGTTAAGAAGCCTTAACAAAAGGATTAGACGACGAAATCACACGCGATGGACATGTTTCGCCGTTGTACAGCCGAGGATGATGGCAGTTATCACGCCCAAAAGAACAGCAATGGTACGTTCATTAAATCACATTAATACTATCTAATGTAGGATTTATGGAGTTATGTAGGGCTAATTTGTGTCTTTGTATGTGTTCCAGATATGCGAATACTACGGAACTCTGGGTGAACAATAGAACGTCGGCCTGGTGGTGCCAACGTGTGCAGTGGATCGAAGATTTCCGAATGTCCAAGGGCTCTTTTCAACTCCTCTGTATTCGCCTGGAAGCAACGTTGTGGAGAGGCATCTGAACAGCATGGAAATTGTAAATTGACAATAAAGCTGATATTTTGTACAGTGCATTTGGTTCTCTTTTATTTACCAGTCAACAGACACAATTACAATAGTGCAGACACCTTAGTGCAAAGATTAAATGTCAGTATCAAAACAGTACTCATACTGTATATTTGTATATTAATGAGTATATTATGTTAAATGTGTGTTAAAGACAATGGGATGAGGTTGAAAGCTCTTTAAAAACGTTTGTATACATACATGTTAACATACATGTTAAGCATGCACACCTGAAGAACTACGTTACACACAGGTTAGTCTGTGTACCGCTGCACTGCTGCTGGTTTAAACAAAGACAGTCATGATGCTAGTGCCGTGCATGTAGGTTCTCTTTTATTTATCAGCAGCAGATCAATAAGTGTCAGCAGTATCAAAACAATATAATAACTGGCAATATATATATATATATATATATATATATAATAACAATAGGTAGGCTCAGCAGCAGACACACCTTTGTGCAAAGTTAGGTGTCAGTATTAATAACAGTGGCATATATATATAATCACAATAATACAAAATTAACTGTCACAGGTGTAGGTAATTTGGGGTGAAGTGTCTTGCCCAGGGACACAACGACATCCTGACTGCAGTGGGGTTTGAACCTGTGCTCCCCTGATCCGAACACAAACGCACCAGACCACTGCACCACACGTCTCCCAACAAGTCATTGTACAGTTTATCAACGACAAGTTTTTCTTAATTTTTGTATTGAAGGCCTGTTGGATTTAATCAGCAGCCGTTCGTCGTGCATCTCCTTGGCACGCAGGTCCTCATTCTCCTTGCTGACCATGGCACGGCGGGCCATCGCCATGATGGTGTCAAGGAAGCTGTCATCGCATGCCCACTTTCCTAAGGTGAAATATGCAAGATACAAGATCAGTTTAATCGCAACAACGACACAACATTGTCCAAATCTGTCTCTGCAGGCACACAACAGGAGGAACACAGGGAACACCTGATACAAATTAAACGTTTTACAATTTTAATGCAAGTGTGGCACCCCTGGGATGTGTGACCACATTAATATAATAAGTATTATATTTAGAGTTAGAATATGCCTTTATTTTGTACATCTGTCTATTTTCATTTCATTAGCGGGGTTGAGCAATGCATTTAGTAGTATGGCGGAACGTTTGTGTTCCGGGGACTGGTTAGAGGGACGGACTGCCGGTGTTTCCTCAGAAGCAATCTGGAGGGAAACCAAATAACCCGTGTCCTCATTGCTCCTGTCTCACCTGCTCATTACAGGTTGGTAAAAGGTGCAAAAATCATATGAACTCCCCCATAATGTTTGCGTATATGGTGTGACGGCCCACTAAGAGTGTGGAGTGTTTGTAGCGCTGTTTACATGTTTAAAAGTGTATGAATGTGTGCGTATTAGCTTAGCTTTCCCCGTGCGGCGCCATCTTGGGGATAACGTGGTCTGACACGGAGATGGTGCGAGTGAGATAGTGTGTCTGAAGGCTCCCGCCCACTAAATATTTCCATACATGTGTAGTTATGAATGAAGTTATGAATAAATATGCACCTTATGAAAGGTATAGTTTAGATCAGGGGTCTCCAACCTTTCTTCATCTGAGAGCTACTTTCAAAAAATGAAAGTGGCCAAGAGCTACTTGCATCACATCGCTTACATTTATTCACATAGCCCTCATCAGTTGAATTAAGCTATACTTTTGTACACGTGTGAAATTGCAATACCTAAAGCTTATCAAAAATAAGGTCCAAGAAAACGAAGATTTCTCACATATTATTATGGCCCACATAATAAGTACATCACTGAACATTCACATAAGTGTCCTTAATCACCACCTTACAAGCATTTCACTCTTTTGTTAGTGAGATTAATGGCACTGCATACAGTCCACCATAGAGGTGTATGCTGGACCCACTTAGGTTCACTTAATAGAGTCATTTAAATGTTCATCAGTCGGTCTTGTTCTGTATTTAGATTTCATTCATGTCAGAAAAAGCTGCTTCACAAAGGTATGTAGAACAGAACCAAATAAAGCAGACATTTTCAGTGCTGCTTGGTGAATGTTCTTATAGTTTTCTGGGTCTACAAGGCTCCAGAAATGTTGTGAGTTTTGCTGAGACTTAAGCTGAACATTATTTTGGAGATCTCCACAGGATTGACACTGAACAGTTGTTCAGCCATCTTTTTCTTCTTCTTCTTCGTCTTGACATTAAATTATAAACCATAATAAATCAATTGTATAGGTCTAGCCTCCCTATATCTGTGTGTGAAAATGGTTCCATCCTCAAAAACAAAAAACTAATACTTCTGCAGTCTAGCTGCAGCTTCTAGCAACGGTCTTCTGTTAAAAAAAAGACACACATGACTTGAGTCTGAAAACAGCAGGAGTATTTACAATAGCATTATAAAAACAAAAATAGTGCATGTGGGTGCACACTTACATTCTCTGTCTTACTGTTACATAAATCCCATGAATGTATGAGATTAAGTTAGCTTCATCATATCTCAATCAGTGATTAAGTGAATAATAAAGTTTCTATCGGGTCACTATCAGCCTGTCACTCATTATTTTCAGGGAGGGGGGCGGGGTTTGGAGGAACGGAGAGGAGACGGTGATCGCGGAAGCTTTCCTCCTGCCTTCACAAACTTTACACAAGTATTTATCAACTGAAAATAGCAAGAGGACATTCATACTCTGCAATCCAAGACTTGATTAAATTCACCAAAAACCTGACATGACGATAACGAGTGTTTTTCAAAAAACACAAATCCCTCCCTGTGTGTCTCTGAGGCGCAGCGACAGGGCCTGATTCAGAGCGGGTCATTCTGCTGTTAGTTCTGGACTCGTGCTGGTGGAGAAAGCAGACTGCTCCGTGTGTGTTGTCGCTGTGCTGCTGTCACGTCTGTTCCTTGATCTCTGCGTCACCGACCATTTGATATTCGTGTGACAGAAAAAAATCTAAAATAAAAAAACGTTATTGTCCAGCCGCGGCCGAAAAATCAATAAGCAACCTTACTACGCTATAATCGATAATCGAGCGGCGAGCTACTGAAAAGCTGCCCGCGAGCTACCGGTAGCTCGCGATCGACGTGTTGGAGAGCCCTGGTTTAGATAGTGTTATACTGGATGTTTGTTACACAAGTATGCTGTAGTGTTTGTAGCATTATGATTCTCTAGTTTAAATGCATTTTAGTGATCTGCAATGAATGGCAGAAGGGTAATAGTCGAAATTACAGTTTCAAGGGATATTTAATACAGGTTTAATACTGTAAAACAAGATGTATGAAAGGTACAAACAATTAGTGAATGTAAAGTTCAGCTTAAATGTGTGTTTGTCACAGAAGGGGTTATTGACAGTGGATGTGTGTTGATGGAGCTGTCAGAAAAGTGAATGATTAAGTAAATACACTGAAATGCATAAGAGAATTAAGATGTTTAAATAAGGTTGTGTAATAAAACTACCAGCAGAAGCAATCTGGAGGGAAACCAAATAACCCGTGTCCTCATTGCTCCTGTCTCACCTGCTCATTACAGGTATCATAACAGTTACTGTGGTCCTCATATCGGGGACCCGTAACACAAGCATTAATGATGCTATGAAGCTTTGAATGATTCATACCGTAATAGAATAAGCCACATAGTCTTTAAATAGCCTTAGACACTTGACAGTGACTTTATTTAAAAGTTATTTCTGTCTGTAATGCATCTTTGCACCACATTGACATGATAAGCTGCAACAATCACATTTAAATTAAATAAGTGGAGGTGGAGTGTGACTGTGTGTACGTACCATTTGACGATTGACCAGACGATGTGGACCCCATCTGCAAAGCAAAACAAGTTGATCTTACAAACACTTCCTAACATGTAAACAACGCTCTGTATGAACGTGTGAAGCAGAGTGTTAGCCCACCTTGGGGGAGCGTGTCTGGGGTAAGTTGACGGAGTGTTTCAGCCTTTTGACGGCCTCAGTGATGGCCTGGGTCTCCGTCTCGTCCAGAGCACAGCACAGGTTCTTCAGAGTCTGCACCACCCGCTCCACCGTCTTATACTGGGTGCTCTGAATATAGAGATACACGTTGGTCAGAGGTAGGAAGTAGCGGAGTACAAATACCTCGTTACTGTACTTAAGTACATTCCACTACTTATTTTTCTGATCACTTTTTACTTCTACTAGTTTCTAATCCTGAGAGAAACACCTCGCCTGAAACACACGATTAGTGCCATGAGTTAGTGAAGCAAATTACAGAACATTGCACACTTATTCACAAGTCAAAACGTGTTCATAGCGGGCATGGCTGAGAATAGCTAGCTAGCTAGATGTTATTAGCCAGCTTGGACCTAACGTTAGCAAGTTCTACCATGGCTAGCTCGATCTACTGAGCAAATAAAAGTACATCTAAGACCAGTATTGTGCAGATTAAAACAGTGCAGTGCATGTATTTTATTTTACCTTGGTAGTCGTCCCGACATGACTTTGCCAGGTCTGCTAACTTTGCTGAGCCACAGAAACTGCATTCAGTCGAAGCTTCTGAATGTGGCGCTTCGCGTCCTCCGAGTCAATCGCCAGAAGCGCAGACACATCCTCATCCTCATCCTCATCCTCATCCTCATCCTCATCACTCCACCGCTCCAATTGATTTATTTAGTGTTGCTATAATAACTGCTTTCACAAAAGGAATCTCTTCGTGTGTGCTGCGAAGCGAGGAAATACAATGGCCGCTTACAACAAAAAATTCGGAGTCAAACGGGCGTGGTTTGCATTCCGCACAGCCAATCAGACGTAGGAACTACTTTCTCCCACAACAGACCCTGCTCTGTAGCAGGGACTGAAAAGCGAGTCTCGCGAAATAAGTTGAGCTACTTTAGTTCCTGGGGCTTTTTGGTGTGAACGCAAATATATCGTAGTTCTGATGAACTATTGTGGGAAAAGTACACCAAAGTACTCCGGTGTGAACGCACCTATACAGAATTGTACATTTTCCTGATGTCCCCTAAGGCAGCATTGGTTCCCCCTCTGAACCTCAGGAGGACAGCACGTATCTGGTTAAGGACGTCTGGCCCTTTCATCAGCAAGTCGTTCATGCTGGTGCCTCTGAACTTTTGACTGCTGTTCCAGACGAGTCTTACTGGGGTTGTTGTAGAGTGTGGGTTTGGTGCAATAAGGTGACTCACGAACCATACTGGTCCTTTCCAGGTCATGATCTGCTCTTTAGTCAACTTGATTGCAGCTCCTTTGTCGACCATGTCATGCACTTGAGCTTTGTAGGCAGACTTCCACTCTGGTGCTTTGGCTAGCTGCTTCTCTGTTCTTAGGAATGTTGCTTCAACTGCACCTCTGTTGTTCGGCAGTGAAAAACCGGGGCTGTAAGCTGGAACAGTGAAAACAGTGACCTGGAAAAAGATAAAAAACCACCCTGCAAACAGTCAGTGGACCCAAATCCAACATGGCTGATCAAACAGTCAGGAAAACAGTTGAGCAGCTCAAAAATGAGCGGACTGCTGCAAAACGATCCTTCACACGACTAGCTAACAGTATCATCAGAACTCACGACGGCATGTCAGAAGACCAGCTCCAATATAGCTTCAATAAACTCTCCATGGGAGCCGACAAAGTCATGGAAACCAATGACGAAGTCATGGCAGAGGTCATTGCAGTGAAGGAGGCAGAGCTGAAAGAGGAGGAGTCAGTCGAACTAACCGAACAGCAAGAAGCCGACATAGCAAGGACCACAAATGAATGTGAATTAAAGCTGAAGGAGGTTGGAGAGCTACTTAGAGACATGCATTGGCAAAAGTTTGGAGATGAACTGTGCACAGCTGTAGAACTAGCAGAAGCTGAGTGTGAGCGTGTATTCTCATGAATATTAAACACAACAACCTCTGAACATTACAAATATTCGCCTCAATTCAACCTGGAACCTCTCTCATACAATAATACAATACAAAGTGTGTGTGTGTGTGTGTGTGTGTGTGTGTGAGAATGTGGAGACACAGTGATGGATCGTTGGACCTATGTGCAGCTCAAGGCATATATGCTCCAACGGGAGCTGCCTGGACGCTGCAATCATGTTGCGCGCACTATCCGTGCTGAGTGTGCTGACTTTTCGTACAATGTCCCACTGTCTGGCTACCTGCATAAAGTCAAGTGCTTGGCGCAGTTGTCGGCGAAATGTCGCTCCTCTGTTTTCATTGAAACAGCTCCTTATATCCGTTAGCGCAGCTAGCTAGCACCAGATGCTAACAACAACAACAACACGTAAGGTGTGCCTCGCTCACGCCACACATACACACACGCTCCCGGTCCTCCCGATGGCCAGTCCGGGCCTGCCGGTGAGCGTGGAAGTGTGGTCTGCCACAAGCGGGCGGCAAGAGCGGGGCTGTCAGCATCAGCTTGTAGATGGTATTTTAAACTCGATGCGCTCTGAAACTACGGGGCGGCCGAGGACAAAAAATACACATGCGTTAATCGCGTTAAAATAATTAGTGGCGTTAATTTTTTTGTTGTTGCCGTTATTAACGCGTTAACTTGACAGCCCTAAAAAGTACATAACGATTGATGTGCAATTTAGCATAATTACTAGCTAGCCGCTAGCTGCTAACTGCAGCGGCCGCCTCGTTAATATCAAATCCATAATAACAATCCAGTACCATGCTGTCATGAACGTGCGGTGCTGTTACGTGTACGCAAATTGACGTGCTTGATGTGAACGAGCCTTTTGGGGGGCGTGGTTAAAGTTGCGCATGCGCTATGAGCGCACATACGGGTACTTCTCAGGCATGACGGGTAATCTGTGACGTTTCGCTCTCTCAAAAGTTGGGCCATTTTGTCTTCATGCGCCAATGAGCAGCTCTCATAGGAATGAATGAGGCCCCGCCTCCCACGCTGTATCCAGTTCTTATTATACATCCATGGTCGGAGACAGCAGTTTCAGGACCGCACTCCTAGGACCCTAGTTGTTTTGTAACATCGCCACCTAGCGAATTGGATGCCCGCAAAAGTACAACCAGCGAGTATTGAGTCTCATACACAGCGATATTACATTAACTAATTTGAACAGTCATCATCTCATAACAAAATAAGCTAATGCAACTACTTGCATTCAGTGACTTGATTTTTAAAATGAAAACCAGGGACATTTTTTGTTTTGCGGACCATATCTCATTAAAATATCTAATGTTAGTAACTATTAAAGAAAAAATGGGGACAATTCAATGTAGTTTGACCATTGTAACTGCTGTGCAGACATACTGATCAAATAGGGCTTCTATAATTACCTTAAATAAACTCAGTAATTAATTAAACCAGTTCAATACGCATTATTCTTATTCTTATTCTTATTCTTATCATTCTTTATGAGCGCAGTAACGGTAAGGTATCTAATTACTTATTTATTTAGTATTCCATAACTTAATAACAGAGATGGTCAAATTAAAGTAGAGACATGGCAGACATCCTACAATGAAGCGGGCAGTGAAGTGTTCTCCTGTGAGAGGGCGATCAAGAAAAGAGAGAGAGCGGCCCCACTATTGGAGTTGAGGGAGTTTACGGAGCAGATGAAAAGAAGACACAGAAAGACAGAAGCACAATAACAAGTATATCTAGGTGTTTTTTTTGTAAATAACCGACGGTGTCAAGAGGAAGTAAAGTCCCTGCCATGAGAAAACTCAAAATCCATTTTCCAAAATCCGACACTAGACTCTAGAGGTGGTCTTAACGCACCGGCACCAATACAGTAGCCTATAATACATATTATATATATAATACGTAACATGTGTAACCACACACTTAGCGATATAGAGCATACATAATAAAAACGTAGGCCTACCTGGTTTAAAACACTTTTGTGGTCATACTGTGGAATGAGTTCACACTGAAACGAGTTCTTCATTCAAAATTTTGCGGGCAATTACATGTAAGAAGAAGGAGAAGAAGAAGTCAAATAAGTAGTAGAAGAAGAATGAAGCTGGTGTGTTTCCCGCAGCGAGACACTACAATACTAATTGTGGGCTTATCATGTTGATTCGACCACAACAGAAAGAAAAAAAAAATCTCTCGCTCTCTCCAGAGGGGCAGGTCAGCCAAAAAGGGAAAACGGGCCGTTGCCCGGGCAACAATAGCCGTACCTGTGCACGTCCCTGCATGTATATATATATACATATACAGTTTAGTTTATGATTCAGCCTTGGGTAAGACTTTTATAGTCTATGGATATGACGCCCATAATGCTAAATGGGAGCAAATGTTAAAAGGGGACCCAATTATTCCAGTGGTGGCCGCCGGCGGCGGAGTCCGGCGTTATAACTGATCAAGGAATGCAGCGAAACGCGGACTTGGTTCGCCTGCAGCCCGCTGTAGTATTAGCTAAATAAATTATGTTGAACAAGGCTTATTAAGCTGAACATCGCCACAATTGTTCTGCTATGTATCGGTACTTATTTAATTTTTATTAGCATGTGATGAAGCATTAAGAATAACAAAAAATAGCAAATTCTCTTGCAGATTGTCTCGTTTGATTATGAATGTAACGTTTATATAGTGGAACTACACTGTTTTATCAAAACCAAAGTGCCACGCAGTAACTTGGTATGCATGTATTTCATGTTAGCTTAGCTTCTTAGCTTGAGCTAGCTCTGGAACTTCCAGCTCGGTGGCAGCAGGTCCCGCCTCGGCTCCGCCTCTTTGCCCTTATTTGGATCAGGCTGGAGCAGGCGGGAGTTAGACTCTGACGTCACTGTCGAGACGTTAGTGGCCGACTCCGCCTACTAAGGGCTACTCGGCAACTCTGCAGAATCCTATGGGTGACGTCACTGACACTACGTCCATTTATATATACAGTCTATGCTCTCAACATGCCCAGACTTGTAGTGATTTTCTCCTCGTTTAATACTTTTCGTGAAATGTGCTAACGTGACAGCCGTCTTGGTGTGTTGTGCGATACGGGAGATGTAGTTCATTGAGCGGTTTCACACAAAAAAAAGTGTTACTTCACAGTTTTACGACACATTTCTATTTTTTTGACTTGCAAAATTTATTTTAAATTGACAAACATCATATATGTAATTCGTGGCCCAATTCAAACGGGATCGAAAGATAATCTTTCTCTCGCCATACATACTTTTTCCGAAATAAGGTCCCATGGAGGTCCCCCGGAAAGGGAGGGACTTCGGCTCTCTATAGGGGCTTGTGCCGCGGTGAATTTTGGGAGAGGAAGCTCGCCCAAAGATCGTCTTTTGAGCAGAGCTACCACTAGGCTTTCCTCCTCTTAACAACAAAACATTTCGCAGAACTCCAATAATTTCTCCAAATACAATTACGCTACATTTGAAATAACATTTAGCATTCAGTACTTTCTTAAAAATATGATGTGATTGATGCTGATTAATAGTATTTGAATAACTCACCGTATTGACTTTTTCTTTCACTGATAGAATATGCAGAGCATTCTGACGCTTTGCTCTACATTTGACCTACCTGGGCCTACTGTTATTTTCTTTGAATTTCTGATAACTTCTGTATATGTATCAGAAAATGTTATATTGACGAGGGAATGTAATATTATAAATGAAACATGCTTTTCAAAATATTAAAAATAAGATGTTATTACTCAACATTCGGCTAATGTTTCTTAGAATCAAAGCATTGTGTCACAGAATGGAAGATAAAGGAAACTTTTTCTAGCTTTATTTCAGATCTTGTTTGTTACTGAGTATGAGAAAAAGGAAATAAAGAAGCCAAAGGTCAAAGCCACTGAAGATGGCAAAGACTAACATGTTGGGATAAAAACGTTTTCAAGAGTTCTATACCAAGAAATATTATGGTTGATGGTCGCAAAAATCAGGCAGTGTTGGTCTTACATTTTTCGCAGACAGGTCCCCTACCACCTACTTAAAAAAACCTCAACATTGTTGTTTATAAAGACTAGTACAAGTAACATTTACTTCAGGATGCTTTAGTATCTTCTTAAAGCAATTAAGCACTTGTAGTCACAACAAGACTAACTAGACTTAAAATCTAAATATTAGATTAGAGTAAGGTCTGCAGTTTCTGCAGTGTGGGTAATGTAGTCAGAAGGTCATCACAGCTGGAACAGTTGAGGTGTAGTTTGAAGAGTGCACATTCCTGAAAGGGAACATTTACTTTTAGCTCAAATGTCTTTAGACGTTTTAGTAAAGCTAATTTACGCATACACACATACTTTTAATGCAACAACAACAGCAGCATTGCTAACTGACAATAACATTGACATATAAGACATTAAGACATTAAGCCTTCTTGAGAAAATGGGAACGCACAAATTATGGTATGGAAACAGATGTTGCCTCTACAGGAGGTTGTTGGTTCTCATTTAGGGTGAAAATGTAATGTGGCTTCATTTACTACACTTTTAAAAGTGATTGATATATTTTGTAGTTGCTCCCATCCTGGGTTAGGATTAGGGTTAGGTCATTTGACATCATTCTGCATATTGACACGTTCTTCAGTTTGTTGCAGGCAGCATGTGTAAATGGGCATTTGTATCGGGATTATGGGCTGTTTGTTTCAGCCAAGGGGACTATTTTCTTACAAACAGGGTTATGGAATAATGGCATTGCACCAAGAGTTGACCCTATGTGGACTTCCTTTCTCTTTAGTTGCTTACATTTGTAACAGAAGACACACAAAGTAACAGACCACCAGGTGAACATGGTGAAGCATTTAGCAGCAAGTTAAGGACCTATTCATCGTATGGACACAAACACTATGCTACAGGTCATGCCTGTCTGCTGGATGTGGAAAATAAAGTGGAAGCTTTTTGCCAAATTTAAAGGTCAGCTATTATGCAAAATCCACGTTTTCATGTATTTTATACATAGTGTCCCCTCTGTGTAAAGAGATTCTGAAAGTTTCAGGAACAAAGATTCTCTCTCTTTTTGTCCTGATCCATTTATATAAAAACCTGTCTGAAAATGAGCTGATCAGATTTTGGCCACTTTATGATGTCATAACGATTTTTTGGCTTGTGTAACCATTAGCCAATAACCAACCAAGGTAACCCCCCTCCCCCCCCCCCCCCCACCTTATCACCTGAATCTCCTCCTAGAGCACCATTGAGTTCTTTTTAACCAAATATCTCTCAGAGGGGCGTGGGGAGTGGCTCCTTATTTTCATCTAAAGTAACAGACAGAGAATCAGCACTTTTGAAACAGGGCTGAAACAGAGGGGTTTATGGGATGCTGCAATGCATGATCTGTTTGGTATTTCAGCCAAACACTTCAGAGACCTGTTTTGTTTATATCTGAGAACTATAATATATTGATGAAAAACAGTATAATAGGGGGCCTTTAATGTCATAAGCTGATGTTCTGTTAAAGGCCTGTTTCTGCTACTTCAAATGAGTCAAAAGAGGAAATCTCAGTAAATGCAGCAGAAAAGATTACTACTCAAATTAGACAGTTGAGATGATTTGTGGCACCTGAAAGCATTCCAAGTGAAAAAGAATAAAGGCAAGAAGAAGAATAGAGGTAGGGGTCAAACCTGTTCACATTGACAGAGATGATACTCTTGACAGGTATGCTCTTGGGACCAGGAGCCGGATAGAACACTGGCTCCTGAACAGCTTTTTTGGATCGGCGGAGGGCGTATGGATCAGCAGAATGCATGGGGTAGGAGCCAAACGTCCCTGCTTTCATTCCTCCAATCTGACACAAGATAGAGCCACACAAATACACAGATACATGTGAAAAAGTTAAATATACAACAGATATATCGCGGGTTAAAGAATGGCCACTTGGCCAGAAACAGTTTTTTCCCTCTGACCCTGCAGTGGTGCAGCAGACGGAGGAATTACCTTTTTGTTGGGGGACGGGGGCTTGAAGGGGACTACAGAAATCTTCTGGTCAGATGGGAGGGGCTTGTTTGCGGGTGGGAGGGGCTTGTCACTGCGGTATGGGTTGCCTTGGAAATAATCTCTTGGATGGAGGTTGAGTCTGAAGGGGCCATCTTTTAACTTGGAGTGATGGATTGCTGCCTCCTTCTGTATCATACACAAACACATTAACATTTATTCGTAACTCTAGGTTCAAAATATATGTCTAAATTAATGTAAGTAGTTCTTATTAAAGCAAATGTTTATAATAAAATGGTAAAAATGCGTAATTCACCGTAATGTCTTTACGAAGGATTTCTATGAAATAGTTTAACTTTGTCACCATCCAGTTTTAATGAAGCTTTTCTTTCAAAGCGTAAACTGCTCCACATGGGAGGTTTACAGACAATAATAAAACGGGTGTCGATGGTACACATTAGGATGGTCGACATGGCCACAACTTTATATATGTATGTCATTTTATAGGGTATATGTCACCTGGGGAGCTAACTGTCGCTAAAGCAGGAAAAGAAACAAAAATGATACAAACTTTTTTTGACAGATTTGCTACCTTGTCCAATAAAAAAGGGATAAGTTAGAAACAAATAAGACAAATGTCCTTGAGCATTTTGTACAACTGACTACAGTAAAGGCAAACTTAATAAACCTGCCAAATAATTGTTCTAACCTCCTGACTTATTTACCACCATATCTGATCAGCTGATTGTCTAGTTTGTTGCCCCCTCTGACTTCTTTATAGAAAGTTGTTGTGTTACCACATCCATCAATGTCAGTACTTTGGTGAATATGGTATTATAATAACCAAGATAAATAATTTCCGAAACTAAAAAGTAATATAAGGCCCAAAGGTATAACATAGTAATCCAGAATTATTTTAAAAGCGTTACCTTCAGAACTTCTCTGGTTCTGCTGTACGGGTCGGACGCATACAACTCAATTCTGGACAGAGTCACATTGGGATAGCTGCAGGAGAAGTGATAGGTTAGCCATAGCATCCTTAGAACTGTTCGTATACTAATTTTCAATCAAATATGTTTGAGTTGACGGTTTATACGAAAAGAAAAGGACACACTGTAGTATCTTAGTTGTTCCAGAGTATACAGAAAACAATAAGTTACATTATGCTGTGCTTATGAAAGAGTTCTTGCCATAAACCTGTAACCACTGCCTTTCTTGGAGGGGGAGGTGACGATGTTGCGTCCAGGAGAGCGGTGGGCTTTCTGTGTGACTGACAGCGGACTCATGGCCTCCAGCGGTCCTGACAGAGTCCCGTAGTAACTGCCTGACCCACAGCTGGAGGGAGACGATACGACCGTGAGAGGACTCATGCATGTATATGTGTGTGTTATTGTCTGTGTGTGTGTGTAATCTCTCACGGCTGTGTGACCCTGTTACAGGGCAGGAAGGCCTTGCCCAGGTTCTTGTTGTTCTGCTGGTTGCGGTTCTGTCGAGCCAGTCTCACAGGGTCACTCAGAGCTTCTCGCTCAAATATCCGTTTGAAGGACTGATCGAAGAAGCCGTTCTGTAGAGCACATCGCTGTTTAGAAACCCCCGCCAGCATCTGTCTGCTGCGGTGGGCCGACTCATTAAAAGGACCTGGATTTCAGATGAAAGACATCACAGATCTACATGTACCCTTGTGTCTTTAGAGATGCAAATATACATATGAATATAACTTTGCTACAACGTAGGTAGCGGTGTTCATGTTGTATCACAATTGAAAGGTTGGTAAGTTCACGCAACACAGCCTTACAAAAAACGTGTAATAGCTACTGTGGTTCACAGGGCAAAACGTAGAAGCCCCCCAACCGGGGTCACACATGTTCACATCAATCAGTTATACTGTATTCGTTTCAGTATTATTAGACCTGGTATGAGCAGCAACCCAAGCTTTTTTCCAATCTGAAACGTCAGTCTGCAGGCTGTCCTTCCATGCATATGTGAATTCTCAAATTAGAAAGATGAGAGCATATTGTAAAACTCTCATATGATACCCTTTCTCAGGCTGTCCTTTATCATCATTGTTGTTGTCTCCAATGGGCATCATTTTGATTAGCTTTAACTAAGCTTGTAAGCTGGAGGTATTTAAAGAAATGTTTTTATCAAGATTGAATGTACACCTCATCTCATCAAAGGACGTCATGACATTTGAGTCTGCCAAATAAAGGTCTTGGATCATTTTGAGTCCCTTTGACTCCAATCATTGAAAGTTCCGTCTGCACAAAACAATGATCACCCCATACTGGACTGTATGGTGATAATGTATGTGGTTCTTTGAAATATTTTTCACATCATACGAGATCTTTATCATTTGCTTTACAATTGAATTTTGTGTTTGTTTGCTTAAATTTCTTACTGTATCTGAATACATAAAGGAAGAGGTAGATTCAGACTATGAGATTCCATTTCAGTCCAATGAGGAGCAGCCTTTGTAGAAACATAGAACATAATAGTTCTCAGCTGCACAGCCCAGTAATACCACATTACATTTGGACACTGTAACCCTCCTCCATCATATGGTAAATACAATAACGACAAACAAAGTCTTGCCCTCCTATTATTCCATATAAATTCAACCATTTTCAACACTTTTGTTATATCTCTCACAGGCTCCGCCCTCTACTGGACTCTATGGGTACTACCTTATCCTGCGTGCATTCTCCCACTGAGACTTCTATAGATGTAGCCGGCCCAGGGCGGGCCCACCTGAATGCACGCGCATCACACCGTATAAAAGGAGGCCTCGCCTCCTGACTATCATCTTTTTTCTCTTCAGCAGCGGAAGTGATTCCACGAGCTTCGAGACGTTAGGAAAAAATAAAGTAAAAGTGAGAGCATGGAGTCAGTACTTGACCTCAGGACCTGCCCGAAATGCCCGAATCTTATCGCAGGGGCTGATCCGCACCCCTTCTGCTTCACGTGTTTGGGGCCTGACCACGCGGTGGGTAATATGGGCCCGACGCTGGCATGCCCAGCCTGCCAGATGATCCCGTGGCTCATACGGGAGCATCGTGGGCAGCACTCCCTGGCGAGGGCTACCCCGCAGGAGGAGTCGGAGGATCGGGAGCTCGACGTGATTCTCTCTTCCATGGGACCAGGCGGGCTCGGTTCCGATGGAGGACGAGGAGGACGCCTCGCTGACCGGAGGTCCAGCTCTCAGGTCTGCGCGTGTCCACGGAGGGGCTCTTTGGGTCGGTCTCCTCGGTCACCCAGCGCTTCAGCCGCCTAGAGGAGGAGAGAGTCCAGCTTAGCCGCACGCTACCGCTGGCTCCTCCTCAGGCCCCGCTACGTGCCCCCCCTCGCGTTGCCATGCAGGGGAGGGAGCGTAGTGCGACAGTGAAGCGGAGGGAGAGGCGCCGGCACAGGGGTCCCGTAGCTGCGGCGCCCTCCACCTCTACGGCCCACCCCGTGGCACCGGCATACCGGCAGTCACGGGGAAGGGCTGCCCGACCGAGGCAGGCTCCGCAACAGCAGAGAGCACCCGGGTGGGGAGCTCCATCTTCGCGGAGTTGTCTAGCGGGGGGAGGTAGCGCCTCGGTGGGGGGGAGATCCTCTCTACCGGGGACGCAAGGGCGAATCCCGCCTCCTCCCTGTTTAATGCCCAGATCCCTGTCAAAACTTTTAATAATAAAGATGGTGTTGATCTGTATCCAAGTCTGAGTGTCCTTTGTTTCCACAATACACTTGCACATGTTGATGACTGTACAAATTCCCCACTCACCGCCCCAGCTATAGCTCCCGTTAGGGAGGAGGCTAGTGGGAGTGCGCAGATGAGAGTGATAAACCGCAGGCAGCACTGTTATAGTGCGGTGCAGGTACAGGGACATTATGGCGTTTTTCTGTTAGAAAACACTCTATGCCTGAAGCCAAGACTCCAAATAATGCTGTTTACCATAGTGATAGGGGCTGCATTATAGCAACGCCCGCACTTGTAAAAAGGCGCGTGGCGGTGCGTTCAGGGGCCTTAGTAAAAGCTCCGGTTAATGCTGTTTTCCATAGTGATGAAAATAGCATTATGATGGAGCGTACGCTCACACGTGAGCGTGCGGTGGTGCATTCAGGGTCCTCAATAGATAATCGGCCCTTTCTGTTTCGACC
Organism: Trematomus bernacchii; assembly: GCF_902827165.1. Lineage (NCBI taxonomy): Eukaryota > Metazoa > Chordata > Actinopteri > Perciformes > Nototheniidae > Trematomus > Trematomus bernacchii. The sequence goes on from NW_022987950.1 coordinate 3,636,053, forward strand.
CCCCACGGGCAAATCTTCCCTTTACGGGGAGTTTTGCGGCGGAGCGGGTCATCAGAGAGTATCACAGCTTTATAGCTGCGGCCCCACAGCTGAGGGCTTGTCCATTAACACAATGTTATGGGGAATGGAAACTCAGCTGTGTACTGACAAGGTGGATGGACAGGACGCTGAAACTGGGTTATCTACTCCAGTTTTGCAGCATCCCACCTCCTTTTATGGGCATGCGAGAGGTAAATCTGTCTTCCCAGGAGGAGATGGTTTTCCTCTCAGCAGAGATTCAGGCTCTGGTGCAGAAACAGGCTGTATCTGTTGTGCATCCTCGGCACAGAGAGAAGGGTCTTTATTCCATGTATTTCCTGGTTCTCAAGAAAACAGGGGAATTCAGACCTATTCTAGATCTCCGCGGCCTGAATCGTCATATTTCCTGCAGGAAATTCCGCATGTTAACTGTGAAACAGTTACTAGGGCTTGTGCAGCCAGGCGATTGGTTCACCACCATCGACCTGAAAGACGCGTACTTTCATGTGGAAATTGTTCCAGAGCACAGAAAGTATCTTCGTTTTGCCTTCCAGGGAATAGCCTATGAGTACAACAGGCTGCCGTTCGGTTATTCCCTATCCCCACGCACATTCAGCAAATGTGTGGCCACAGCGCTTCAACCGCTGCGCGCACACGGCATGAGAGTTTTATTTTACCTAGACGACCTCATAGTCAGGGCTGGGTCCCGGGAACAGGCAATGTTTTGCACAGCACAGTTGATCACACACCTAACCAAATTAGGTTTTGCGATCAATTGGAAAAAGAGCACCCCCATACCTCGCCAACAGGCGTTGTATTTGGGAGTGGTGCTCGATGCAGACGCGCTGCGTGCCACCCTGTCAGAGAGCAGATGTGCGTCCCTTCTCAGGGCGGTGCACAGGCTGCGACAGGGGGCAACAGTGACAGCTTTAACTGTCATGCAGACTCTGGTCTCATGGCTGCTGCTCACATGGTGGTCCCGCTGGGGTTACTACATATGCGCCGCCTGCAGAAGTGGTTCCCCAGCCTGCGTTTGGACCCCAAGAGGCACAAACTCAGTGGAGGGCAACCTCCGGAGGGGGTCTCCACTGGGACGGGTGACCTCCTACATCACAGTGTTCACGGACGCGTCCAGAACAGGATGGGGAGGGACCTGCCTGAAGAGGGCTATAGGTGGGCGCTGGGCTCTGACAGAGTCTCGACACAGCAACCTCCTAGAGCTTACGGGCAGTAGTGTTGGTCCTCCGGCATTTCATGCCCCTAATTCAGGGGAGACATGTAATGGTCAGGTGCGACAACAGCACCACAGTGGCTTATATCAACAGGCAGGCCGGAGTCCGCTCCGCCTCCTTGTTGACCACAGCGGAGGAGCTGTGGTTATGGGCCTCAGAGGTGGTATTATCTCTGAGAGCCCTCCATGTCCCGGGACTGGAGAACAGGGGGGCCGACCTCATGTCGAGGGGCGGACCCCTGCCAGGCGAGTGGGTGCTTCACCCGGAGGTGGTGAAGCAGATCTGGGCCCAGTTTGGGAGAGCGGAAGTGGACCTGTTCGCCAGCCGGCGCAACAGCCACAGTGCCCTGTGGTTCTCCATGGCCCTGAGCGACGACCCGCCCTTGGGGGTGGACGCGTTTGCACACGAGCCATGGCCAAGGAAGCTGCTATACGCCTTTCCACCGCTGCGTCTCATTCTCCCTCTCCTGGGGAGAGTGAGGCGAGAACGTCTGGCAGTCATTCTTGTGGCACCGGATCGCGTCGGGGCTCCGTGGTACTCAGAAATGACACAGATGAAGGTGGGCCAGCCCTGGGCGATCCCCCAGTTCTGGGGGGCGATGTCTCAAGAGGCAGGTGCAATCGGGGCGTTACCCACTCTGGGCCGTCCTCTTCAGGCTTGGCTCCTGAGAGGGACAGGCTGAGACAGGGTGGATTGTCTGATAGTGTTATTCAGTCTATCCAGGCAGCTAGAGCAGAATCCACCACAGCCTGTTACAGGCCAAAGTGGCTGAGATTCCAGCATTGGTGTGAGGAGCGGGGAATAGAGCCCCTATCTTGTGAGTTGGGCTCTATTTTATCCTTCTTACAGTTACTGGTGGACAGAGGGCTGGCGCATTTCACAGTGAAAGTGTATGCAGCAGCCATCTCGTCCTGCCATGAGGGATTCAACGGCAGGTCAGCCTTTTCTCAGCCACTAATGTTGCGGTTTTTACAGGGGGTCAGGAGGCTGTGCCCAGTAGTGCACGCCTCCGCCCCACAGTGGGACCTGCCGCTGGTGCTCGAGGCTCTGGCCTCGGGACCATTTGAGCCTCTGGAGCGCTCCTCTCTGAAAGCATTGTCGTGAAAAACAGCTTTGCTTCTTGCCTTAACGTCAGCCAAAAGAGTGTCCGAGTTAACTGCTCTGTCGGTGCACCCGAGTTGTTTACTAATTCGGGGTGACCAGAGTGGCGCGACACTTAGACCGAACCCCTCCTTTGTGCCTAAAAACCTAAGGAGTGCGTTCAGGTCGGGGGCTATTCAGTTAGGGGGTTTTAGTCTCCCCCCCCATGGGGGGCCAGGGAGGCTAAACTGCACCTCCTCTGCCCGGTGCGTGCGCTAGCATGTTATGTGGAGCTCACGGCTGCCCTTAGACGCACCGAACAGCTGTTCGTGTGCTTCGGGGGCGGGGTGATCGGGAAAGGGGGGGCTGTCATTTTATTGAACGTGTTTGATTGGAAAATGTTAGAAAAAAGCTGTAAAATAACAGTATTCTACCTGTAGAACTTTAGGTTCTGTATTTCTTTTAGTGTTTGATCATAAAAATCTAATTAAAAAAATGTAAAAAACAGTTTTTCTCATCAGAACTTTATTTAAGGTATTTGAATGTAACATTTTAAGACAATGGATTTTGAAAAGAGAGGAAACATCTCTAACATTACAGTGTTTTCCTGTAAAATCTTTAAGGACAATTCCTGTATATCAATTGCTTTTGCACTTTATTTCAGTTAAAGTATTTTACTTTAATTTTATGGTTTTTGTTTTTTGTTTGGCGGCTGCCAGTCATTTGACCGTTTTTTAACGTTTTTTTTGCCCGTAGAAGTATTAGTGCTGTACGTAAGTTTGAGAAACCGGCTCGAGATCGCTAGAATTTAAAAATACACAACCGGAGAAAATCTGCCACTTCCTTATAGAGCCCCTCCTCCAACACACACGAACGCGCACATGACCAATGAGGGCACGAGATAAGTTTGTGCACAGATGGAAGGCTGACAGGCAGGTAGGCCATCGGTTGGTCATACTTTTTACAGTACTACGGCTTCCTCAGATGACATTCTTTTATGGATTTTTTTGTCAAAGCACTTAAGATATTCATTGCTATCGGGATGTTAAGAGCATTCCATGGAATATAACAAAAAGTGTATCTCGAGCCGGTTTCTCAAACTTACCTACCCTACCTTTAAAGGTTTTTGTTTGGCAGCCGCTACTTTATTTTCTTTACAGTGTAGGCAGATGGACTGGGGTACGTTGTTATGTAATTTTACATGTTATTAGGAGAGTAGCGAGTGAAGCAATTTATAGTTTTAATTTGTACGTCACCAGGGGCCTATACTACGAAGCCGGATTTTCGCTTAGCCGGCTAACTTCAGGGAAAACTCGGGCTTTCCGGTCCTACGACGCTGGTTCTCTTTTTAGCGGGCTAGATCTCCATGGTAACTTATGCTGAGCGGCTAACCTCCTCAGGAGGAGGTTAGGTTGCAGGCTAAGAGATCAACTCAGTGAAAGCACCGCCTGCTGACCAATCAGAGCTCCGTGTGCGGAGTTTAAAGCTATCAAGTCATATTACAGGATAGAGGAAATACAGAAAAACTGCCGTTGCAGGAAAGACGGCCGGCAAAAATCAACTGACTGTGTGAACGTGAAAATTAATAGAATATCCCCTCCCATCTTCAGAGCAATCTGACTATTATAACATTAGCGTTAAGAAAGCTTACTTAAATATCTGCCACAACATAAGTAACCGGATCAGAGTAACATTAAGTACAGTCCGCAGCACTGTGAGTGCAGACGTCGATGTGTGCCATTATCATTCATATCATATCACATCATAATGTATCATATATTTCCTTATCTGAGTCAGCTTCTTGAGCCGTATCTGGCCGTGCAACACTCACAGTGTCACATACTGTATGCAGAAGTATTATTTTAAGCAACACATTAAGTTGACGAAACACTGGAGTCAAATGTAATTAAAGTCAGATCCACTCGTGTCTTAGACGGGGCAGTGATATCATAAACCTGTTAATGTACGCATTCAAACACTTTTTCTTTTACCAGCTGTATTCACCTTGCAGGTGCAGCGATGTGGCTTTTATCCTGGATAAAGTGTTTAAGACATGGATGTTTAAAGTTTAACTTCTTCATATTTGACTAATATTAAAGTTCACTTTTCATTCAGGAAGTATGACGCTGCGCTGTCAGTACGCTTGTCCATGTTTGAGATTGGTCGAATGCTCCAAATACCACCCCTTTCATGTGAACGCGCACCTAACTAGATAGGACACGGCTGGCTTGAGCGATCCACTTGATAACCAGCGTCGTAGTACAGCTTAGCGAGAGCGCGTATGTTTTGGATTGGGCCAACCGGCTAACTCAAACATATCCAGGTTAGGTTGAACCAGCTTCGTAGTACAGGCCTCTGGTGTAGGACTCAAAGGACTCGGGTTAATGGAGAGGGGAGAATCGTCACTCCCAGGTCATTACTAGGATCCGGGTTAATGATCCGGATGAATCAGGACTCACCCATCTCTCTACTGGGTTGAGTTACCGAGTTGATAACCAGCGTCGTAGGACCGCTTAGCGAGATCTCATTTGTTAGGGTTAGTTAAGATAACTCAAAGATATCCAGGGTCTGTTGAACTGGCTTCGTCGTACAGGCCACTAGTGACCGGACATCTCCTTCATAAAACTAATAATAAGGCGTAATAATCGGGCAGTTCGATGTGTGTAGAGGTGTGTGTGTGTGTGTGTGTGTGTGTGTGTGTGTGTGTGTGTGGGTGTGTGTAGATTACACTAATAATACAAAGTTATTATGGCATTGTATGCTGTGTGTACCTTATTTGTAACATCTTCAGAAACCCTCCTGAACTCATCAGGTTCAACACAAAGCCTTTTGTTTGTCATTTAACGGTTAGCTATTGGAATTGAGCAGATTCATATTATTTATTGATTTGAATGAATTGAATCAGTTATAAGCGTATCATCCTCTCTGCAGAGAAGGTGATCGGCTGCAATCTGCCATCCCTCCACGACCTGCATGCCTCCAGGACCCTGAGGCGGGCAGGGAAGATAGTGGCCGACCCCTCCCACCCTGGACACAAACTGTTCACCCCCCTCCCCTCTGGCAGGAGGCTTCGCTCCATCGGGACCAGAACCTCTCGGCACCTGAACAGTTTCTTCCCCTCCGCTACCGGCCTCTTAAACAAGGCCCGGCCCCCCCGCTGACACTTTACCTCTGCCACATTATAGACTATATGCATTACATTAATGCACACAATGTCATACTCCTTTCTGCACATATTCTGATTTCACATTTCATAGTTTATATTCTAAAATTCATTCATAGCATTCTATTTCCATGTAAATTACTGCTTTATTTAAAGGTGGGGTAGGTAAGTTTGAGAAACCGGCTCGAGATACACTTTTTGTTATATTCCATGGAATGCTCTTAACATCCCGATAGCAATGAATATCTTAAGTGCTTTGACAAAAAATCCATTAAAAAAATGTCATCTGTGGAAGCCGTAGTACTGTAAAAAGCACGACCAATCATTTTAGCCGGCCCGGCTAAAATAACTGGATGGCCTACCTGCCTGTCAGCCTTCCATCTGTGCACAGACTTATCTCGTGCCCTCATTGGTCATGTGCGCGTTCGTGTGTGTTGGAGGAGGGGCTCTATAAGGAAGTGGCAGATTTTTTCCGGCTGTGTATTTTCAAATTCTAGCGATCTCGAGCCGGTTTCTCCAAAATTACCTACCCCACCTTTAATTTGTATTGCTATTTAACTGTATTTCATTTTATTACGGTGTAAAGATTTTGTGTTTTATATTAGATTTCTTGTTTTTATATTTTATGTATGCACCATGACATCAAGTCAAATTCCTAGTATGTGCGATTTCTGATTCTGATAAGATGTTTGTATTGAATGAATGTGCATACTGTTAATGCTAATACAGTATGCTTAACAATCTTGTGTTATCATTCATATTCTTCCTCTTTAAATGTTCCTCATTTCCATGAATTTGTCCTCGAGACATTTGTGTTCATTTCATTATATATATATTTTATTGTCAATGATAAGGTGCGCACAGTGAACAGGAGACTTTAGACATGTGTGACCATTCGTCATAACCATAAAGAAATAAAATACATAGAGATTGGCAGATTATTATTCAGGAATTTATTTATTTGATCAGCTTTAAGATGTTTATATTTAATAAATGTATATAGCATTACTGTTCTAAATGATCTGGTGGTATCATTTAATTTCTTCCTTAAATGTTCCTAATTTCCATGATTTTGTCCTCGAGACATTTGTCTCTGATTGCTTTTATTGTTCATTTTTTATGTAATAAATGTGGGGAAATTGGAGCCTCTATTTTGAAGGGAAAAAGACCCCTGGACATTTGTTCCTTCAAAATGGATGTCCACTCTTAGAGTTTTTTTACTTGATTTCAGGAATCAGTTGGGAAAACCGAAGCACATTTTTCACTCGGAGGAAACCCGTGTGGATTTAGAAGGACAAAGACCCGTGGCGATCTACCCTTGAAATGCTCTAAATATTGCACGCTACAGGTTTTTCATTTGCAGTTAAATGCTAAAATGCGGGAAAACCTGGAAGAACCCTGTGGCACAGTTCACTTACTGAACGCTCCTCCAGATGTTGGAGATGGCTTTTCCAACAGACCTAAAGAATCTGCAGATGGTTCTATGTTTCTGAGGTGGGTTGAGCAGGTGATGATCGACGGACCAGACTATACAAGATCCAAGTCGTGGGTCCTTTAAAATCAAAAGGGCCAGGACCATATCTGGAGAGCCCGTATTCTTGCACAAGCGCTGGTAAACAATCTTGTCAAGGTCAGCGAAGGTTGTTGGGGTGGTGTAAAAGTCCAGTTGCTGCACCTCAGCCCAAACTCTATCAAAGAGGCTCTTAATGATGTCCCCTGTGGTCTCCACATAAATCTGAACGCAGACTCTATTCAAGTCTCGCTGCCTGTTTGCGTCCTCCTCCAAAGGATTGGCAGTTCTCTCCTCACAAAGTGCGGCTCGCTCCAAAGCCTCGCCCCTCTCGGCCTCTGACTGAAACGGAGCCTCAGGCCCCATTATGGCCTGTTGGACCCTTTGACTCTGAGTGTTCACAAACCAGCTCATCAGCGACACGAAACGCCACGCCTGATTGCGGATCTCCGCGTACATGTTGGCATGCACCTGAGGAACGAGCAACGTCCTGACAGACGAGTGCCTGACAGGCTCTGGGAAATCACTGTGCGACATACAACTAGCAATGTGTCTGTACAACATGTCGCAGAGTGCCTGAGTAAATACTAAATGCTTTACACTGGAGCAGTCCTTGAACCTTTTAGAGACACTCATTTCTTTCCCCCCCTTTTCACCTCCCTCAGTCATGAGAAGAGCGCCTACGCCGCTCATCAGTGACATCATGGACTTCGTAGTTTCCGCTTTGGGGTCTGGGTGGAATTTATTTTTAAGCTTTACCACCATGCGATGAATCCAAGCTTTAGCAAAACGCTTTGCCAAGCAGTTCTTCACCCTCAGCTTTACGCCCTGCTTGCATTTGGTCTTCTGTTTTTGTTGACTGGTGGACTTGCCAACATTCGTCCTCTCCTGATTCTCCTCCTGCTGGGTCAGAAGGGCTGTGATGCCCTCCGAGGTGTTGGCGATCTCCAGAGAGCACTCCTCTTGCAGCAGAGCATAAACCTAGTCAGGCAAATCCTCCAGGACAGGATCGGTGATTTTTCTCAGCTCCTGGTCAATGAGTTCTTCGACGGATTTTTGTTTGCGGTTGTCAATCACTGAGTCCCCTGACCAACTCTGCTCCTGGACTCCTAGTAAGGAAACCATTGAGACCGGTGACTCAGCTCTGGGCTCCTCGTTATCCACCAATGGTTTCCCCAGGGGGGCGGAACTTAATTTTCTCTGACGTGTTCTACGTTGGCATCTCCCAATTCTAATTTTTCCTGCAAAGGCCTTCAGCATTGTGCAGGTGTGCCCCACCATAACGTTGAGCCTGCGGGGGGGAACGACGCGCTCAGCAATGTGCATCGGGGTAGAGACCTCTTTGCTAATGACAGCTGCACAAAGCTCCACGCTGTCGTCCTCCACCTGGCTCGTAACGTCCAGAGCTTGGGCGATACTCTGGGAGAATGCGTCCACCAGGCTGGACCTGATGCTCTCCTCAAAGCAGCCAAAATTGCCTTAGTTAGGGACGTCACAACCTCGAGAACAAGGTCTGCCACCACGATTAAGGTGGCGCCATCAGGTTTGCCTGATCTTTATAGAAGCCACTGATCTCCTGTCACCCCTTTAATAAAGGGCTCAACAATAGGAAACAGAGTCACTCTGAGCTCTGGCATTGCCTCTGTGTGTTGGCTGTTCATGGCCATTACAACTGTATTAACCAGCAATTTAAACAATACTGTTATTGATTATTTTTAAATATCTAGCAATTGAACAAATTATGTGGATAATTTTACATTTTTAGCAATTTAAAAAACAATCTGGATTATTTTTAGATATCCTGATATTTTATCCTTATTTACTTATTATATGCTGTTTTATTATTTAGTAAATGTATAGACCTATCTCCTTTTAAAACAGCTCAAATTAAATATTCTGTTTAAAAGACTCCTGTTTCATAGATAGAGTAAATAAAGTTTGTATGTTGGCAATTTAAAAAATGAAATAGTGACTCATTTTGTACAAATGTTTAACCGAGAATGGTTATGAATATTTATAAATCATATCAGTCAAAGAGTGAAATCTATTTGAAATAAATGATAAGCTGTTACACCATTTTGATGTTTCACTTCCTAACTATTTAAATTGTTTGAAAATGTCACAGCTACTATACAAAGCAAAGTTAATGTGAAATAATATGATGGAGGATTTTATTGAATTCACGATCACTAGGTGTTGTCAAAATACAGACATGAAAATAACTGTCAGAACCCTGAGGTTTTCGGACAAATTATCATCATTTCAACATTATTTCACAGTGTTAAGACCTACCACTGGTTCACAACCTATGGGTCCCGACCTCCACTAGGGGTCACCAAACCTCCATGTGGGTTCATAAGGCTTTTGCATTTTATGGCACGTGAGAAACAAACAAATATCTCAGGTTTTTAGTCATTTATCTCACTGATTAAAGCAAATCTTTGTCTAGGGCTTTTTTTTAGGAACGCATTATTCAAATAGAGAGAGAAAATAAGAAGAAAACTCAACTGCGGTGCAATATCAATGTGCAACGAGGCGGTCCACCTTGTTGCACATCATCCCACTATCACATAGCCACATACTAAAGGAATCAGACCGATACTCACGGTTGTGGGGCGGGGTGTACTTGTCTCCTACAGAGATGTAGCTCATCTCTTTGAAGACACCCAGACGCTCCATGTCACTCTTCACATATCCTGATGGCATCTTTAAACACTGGAAACACACACACACAGATACAACATGTTTTAAAACTGTAAACTTTACAGTAGGGATAATGTTACACACGTTATACACACATGCACACAGAGAAAGATTTAAACATACCTGTGGTTGATGTATAGCAGCTACAGTAAAGACTGTCTGTGTGTGTGTGTGTGTGTGTGTGTGTGTGTGTGTGTGTGTGTGTGTGTGTGTGTGTGTGTGTCTCTCTGTCTGTCTGTCTGTGTACAGGTTGGTTACCTTGGAGAAGGGGAATAATATAAAGTGTGTAAAGTTAGGAGCATCCTTCCTGAGTAAGGCACTGTTGCCTTCAAAATAAAAGCATGACATTTGCTTGATATATTTAAATTATGTAGAAATACAGTGATTGTGAACGACACAATTTTACTATACAAATGTTTGTATCACATTCTTCAAGGGGTAGTTAAATAAATCTCCATCCAATACAACATACATGTCTGCTGTTTCCTGCAGATGTAAAATAATCATTATGAACAAAGTGTCTAAGTCTCTGTAACTTAATAAAGATAACAGAGTTTATATAAGATAACACAATAGGAAATAAAACAGCTGTACAACGCAAATCATTCTGCTTAAAGAGTTCTCTTACTTTTGGTTATTTTAATAATATGTTGATGTCAACACTTTTTTATCCAAATATTTCTACGCTGTGGTATTATTACTGTGGCTGGACTACTTTGTGCACCTCTGTAAATAGATTAACATTTTAACATTTGCATGGGATTCAGATGAGTTATTGGATTTATAAAATAGGGAAGCTTGTCTGCCTCACCTGTAACATGCAGCATTACATTACATGTAGGGGGGGGGGGCATTGAGCCATTCTGCTGGCTTGTAATTGAGATGCAGGGATCACATTTCACAGGAGAGCTTCTATAGTTTCATCATATTGTCCTTTGCTTTGCACTGAATTATTACTATGTTACCCCTATGTTTGAATTGTTAAAAAAAACAGCTCTAACATACATATTTTCTCCCAACACAAAAACTGTGTTACATATGAACTGTTAGTCAGTGTTTCTCAGCTGTATCCATTCACATCATTATTATGACTGGAAAGTAGATTTAGGGAATGATTTGTAATAATGTTTGGAGATAAGACAAATCCTTGATCTGAGAACAAAGTGCCTCAAATTTGTTTTAATTACAGTAGTTGAGTAATTGTACTCAGTTTTGTACTTCAATACATGTACTTAATTGTACTTAGTAACTTAGCAGCATGTGGATGTGGGACACTGTGAACTGTGTAACCACTCCGCTCCTCTCAGTGCGTTTTGTGTCACTTTCCAATTCACCATGTCTCCTCATGATATCATGGCTTTAAGGCTTTATTTCATTCATTTATTTATCTTACCCTAAGCGCATCCACTCACAGAAACCAGTGAACATTTTGGGCATTATCTCACATAAAATGATCTAATTTGATAATCTTGAGATATTGTCTCTTTTACCACAAGGGGGCAGGCCAGCCTTGGTAATAAGAGGAGATGAAGCTAAAGCTCTCTGCTAATATACAAGCTTTAAGAGTCATTAAGGAGCGCTGAAGTACAGAGCAAGGGAGAGGGGGAAAGTGAAGACGAGGGAGGAACAGAAAGAGAGTGTCAGACTTTAAACACAGACACTGATGGACAAAGATAGAAGACACAGAGACATGAAGAGAGAGGACATCATACAACATGCACACAGGGAGAGAGAGGGAGAGAGACATTGAGACAGAGCGATGTCTCTGATGGCCAAACGTTACACACACACACGCACACGCACACACACACACACACACACACACAGACCAGCATACATACAGTATAGAGACACTCCACAGTAATATATGAAAACATGCATTACACTGAAAGCAGTAATGTATTATTATGTGGCTGACCATTACTACAGGTATATCGTTTTTTGACTAGGTGTAGTATTCTTTATTTTTGAAGTAATAAACAGTATAACGTACTTATTCGATGATTTCTAGACATTGATGGTTAAAATGTTGACTCCTCCTGTAGAGCACCCATAACTGTTGTATTAACATTGAAGGCTTGTGGGGGGGCATGTTGAGTTGTACCACACTAAAGCCCCATCCAGAAAACAGCCTTTGCAGACCATTTAAATGCACAAAAACCTACAGAACACTACAGGAAAGCATCTTGCCTGAGGATCATAACACTTTTTTTATATTTCTCTTCAGTATGAGAGTAATCCAGTGACAGCTGTCTTTACTTACATAAGTGCACTGCAAACATCGGCTAATCACATATCATTCACTTTTAATGCAGACTATTTTCACAGTGATGAATAATGACTGAAACCGAGTCGCAGCAGCTCCTGTCAGCTCTCTGCTGATGGCCACATGTTAACATGGGTTCCTAAACTGGCCTTTCTCTTCCTAAAAGTAACTTCAGTTGTCATTATTACTGGGGTGATGAAAACATACCCTCATTCTTTGACAGGATATAAAGCCATTGTGCACTAGATGAGTTCATCCAGTCTGAACAGAGCTTTAGAAAACCCCCCAACGGTGATTTCAACAATTGCAGAACTTTGTCATACTCCCTTTCCCGCCAAAACTGGCAACCCAGTGAAGAGGGGGAAGTCAGAGAACAGGTTGTGGACACACCATGTTTCAGGAATCCTGCAGTCCCACAGCCCCCGAACGCCACAGATGAGATCTCAGGCTGAGCTGAACACAAGCTCACAGCAACAGGAAACACAGAGAGATCCATGAAGGATTTAGCATTCTGTTAATGTGTAAATTGAAGTTTCTTATTAGATAACAATTGTGAATTTATTCAACAGAGAATTTCCTGAGTCTAAAACACAGACATGGGACTTCTGATGACTGTGGGTCTTTCTCGCCATGAGTCAGAGAATGTGAGGCTGTTACTGTTCACTCCTGTTTCATGATCTGATGTCAGAGCTGGCAGTCACAACCAGCATGACAGGCACAGTGTACTTGAGATAGACGCCACTATGTTAGGAATCATCTACTCGGTCCAAGAATGCAAAGGATATGGGTGAAATAACATTCTCAAAGTGACCATTTTCAAAACTGAGATATTCAACAAAAAATAAACACATGTGAAAACATCATACCATATACAGTACAGTAACTGTATCTCTGCTGAGTATAAAGAATCACTTGGTGTTGAATCAGTATTTAAAATCATGTAAATTCCAATACCAGCCTTCATTTCCCTCCTCTCTCACTTCCCTTTTCTTCCTCCAAGCTTTGTTGACAAGCAGCTCAAAGCAGGAAACCCATTCCCTTACCGATCTCAGAGGAAGATCACTGAAGATTTCAGTGAGAATTGATTGTGTTTTAGGAACCACTCTGTTCATATGACAGAGTTCAAACTGTGTCACTTACAGTCTAAGTTTGATAAGGGACACAATCACAGTCCTGGTGGTCATAGTCACAAACAGAGGAACTAGGACACTGACAGCATTACTTCTCCTTATTATTATCTCTCTCATATAATCATCAGTGTTAATGGGAACTGCTCACAGCTGTTACAGCAGTCTTAACACGTGTCTCTAATTGATCTAACAGTACTGTACAAATATGTCACCTTTAAAATATGTCTATTGCATTTTTCATGATACCTGACTCCCTCACTAAACTAAAAAAGTAAGAAGGAAGGCTTGGATGACCACAGTATTGAGTTGTTAAAGCCATGTGAATAGCAGTCAAAGGAATTGAAAGCCATCAGAGTAAATCCAATCGGCTGCACATTTCACAGAACAAAAATGTAACATCTTAATGAAATCCACTGAGCAGACTACACTGGTACATAGGTGAAGTTACAGCAACTGTTTGTGAATTTGTGTTGGAAAGACAGGTAAGCTTGCACAAACACTGACTCGAGAGAAACTATTTGATTATCATTTAACAGAAACATGGAGCTTTTTTTAGATTAGTCAAAGTTCTTCATCGCCTAAAGGGAAGTCTTTAAAGTGTTGTGCAGCTACCTCTGTGTGGGGTGACATTTTAAACCATAATTCTGGACAAGGGGGGAAGTTTGAACATTTTTATAATTTACCCATACATGCTTTGAGTTGGGTATTGTAGGATCCAGTGTTTTTTTTTAATTGGACCCGCACTATAAGTGATATATTTGTGCACTGACCCTTTGGCCTTGCCCTTCTTGTTTGCTTCTGCAATGCATGGCCATGCAATATCTCCAAAACCACTGGATGGATGGACACAAGATTTGATACCGATAATCAATATCCATGGTTGATTAGTTCAAACACAGGATACATTGTAATCAGTGACTTTCTTATAGTGCCATCTTCAATCCAACTTGCTAATGTCAACATGCTAATAATGAAACTCAAAGCATTGCAGCTACTCTATACAGCGACACAGAGATGCTAGCTCTGAGGACTTCATGGACAGGCATTTAACTGCTTGACTACCTTTTTTAAATGTCTCACTGATTAGCGTTGCAATCCAGAACCAAATATATTGTCTTTATTATTTCACACATTCTTCTTTCTCCTGAGAATCGGGCACACAATCCAACTTTACCAGGCACGTGCAGAGGAGGCTAGAGGGGCAAGAGCCAAGTGCATGCTGGGGGATTGTTTTGCTAGTTAAATAAACTACTTTTGTGACTTGCTTTGCACATGCCTGAACTTGAACACTGACAGCTGGCTGAATATTGGTGTGTGTTATAAGCAAATGCAGCCTCGGGCCACTAGCCTCAAGCAAACATTTATTTGGTGGATGTAATAAAGAGAGCACAAGGACAGGAGACATAAGAGGGAGATGTTTGACAAAGGTCACACAGCCCATTCAAACTCATGTTCTAATCAATGCCCCATCCAGTCTTATAATATTCACTTCCTCCCTCACTTCTCCGTCCTCCACCAGAGCCATTAAGCAGGGAGTCTCAGCAGTGGGTAGTGATGAGGAGAGATACCAGCCATCTTTTACTCTCCAATAAATCACTGAGATGTTTTCACTCTCTCCACATGCCGTAGTAAAACGGAGGCAAACACTTCCTTTTTTACGATTCACACTGTATGTTAGAGGTGATGTGCTTCATGTTCAGATGTTCCACAGCAACATAGTTAGATTTACAGCATAATGAAGGTCATAAAAAATTAGACATGCTCCTCCAGCAATTTAAATATGAGGAAAGCAGTTTTTGGACAGCAGAGAATTACAGAAGCAATTACATTACTGGATTTAGCATTATAACTACGGATGTATTGTTTTTTTCACATATTTTTTATCCTTATTAATGCGAATGCTGTGCCACAGCATTCCACTATAGTTCTTCAAATCTTTATTCTTCCCCTTATTTCACCAATACTTTGGCTCTCCATAACTTCAGCTTATTTTCAGCTACAGAAACCATTCAAATATTAAACTATTCAGCCTGTTCAGGAATCGATGGGAAACCTTCAACTCTTTAAAAATATTTTATACTTTTTGAAATATTCAGCTTTTTAAACTCTTTTAACATTGAAGTCAATGGGAGATGCCTTCAAATCCTCTTTTCCTACACTTTGCGCCAAATGCTTCTCCTTCCACATACTTTCAGCTAGACACTTCATTCCAACTTTCAAATGATCACAATACCTTCAGCTATAAAACTTGTTATTCAGATTATTGATATCTTTTAAACTTTTTGAGATATTTAACTTAGTTTGGAGCTTAGCAGAGAGGCCTTTTTTTAACATTAGTATGGATGGAGCAGCTCGTTAAGTCTAGAGTGCTTTGATCTCAAAAGAGAGTGCAGGAGTGCTCGAAATTCTCCCCAAAAAATGTTTTAAACTTGCCATAATTCCCAAACCCTACACTCCTCAGACATATGTTTTCATGAAAAACGTAGGAAAACCTCTCCTAGGTTGGAAAATAAAAAAAATTAAGAGAAAATATTAAACAAAATGCCTCTTGAGGGCATGAAGTGACAAAAACTTTCAACATGCCTCCATTAAACCCCATTGTAATTTCAGGCTGATATTTCCTCACAGCAGCAGCGGCACACCTTTAGTTAAACTGCCAAAAAGGCCACATTAACCCGAAAGTACACAAAAATTACACTTCAGATACTCAACTTCCTTGACATGCTTCACGTTTTGAAATTTCACAGATATCTGTTACGGTTCTTCGACAAAACGTTCACAAGTAAGAGGTTTAACTCTCATTCAGAACAATTGAATCAAGAGAAGAGAGAGAGGGCGATCAAGAGAAGAGAGAGAGGGCGATCAAGAGAAGAGAGAGAGGGTGATAGAAGAGTGAGAGGGTGATCAAGAGAAGAGAGAGAGGGGGATCAAGAGAAGAGAGAGAGGGTGATAGAAGAGTGAGAGGGTGATCAAGAGAAGAGAGAGGGCGATCAAGAGAAGAGAGAGAGGGTGATCAAGAGGAGAGAGAGAGGGCGATCAAGAGAAGAGAGAGGGCGATCAAGAGAAGAGAGAGAGGGCGATCAAGAGGAGAGAGAGAGGGCGATCAAGAGGAGAGAGAGAGGGCGATCAAGAGAAGAGAGAGAGGGTGATAGAAGAGTGAGAGGGTGATCAAGAGAAGAGAGAGAGGGCGATCAAGAGAAGAGAGAGGGCAATCAAGAGAAGAGAGAGAGGGCGATAGAAGATTGAGAGGGTGATCAAGAGAAGAGAGAGGGTGATCAAGAGAAGAGAGAGAGTAATGTAACCTCCTAATGTAATGTATAATTCCTATGAAAATGTTCAAAAAGTGTTCAAACTTCACATGTGTGCTAACAGTGCAGCCGTGAAGACATCTACGGGACAGTTTTGAGATTTCTTCAAATGCCGTTGCCATGGCAACACAATGCTCACCATGAAACACAGTTCTCATAACTTCAGTGAAAATGCTCGAAATGGCCCAAAACTTCACAGGTTTGGTAACGATGCAGCCATCAACACATCTAAGCGTATTATGGGGTGTCATCAAATGCCGTTGCCATGGCGACAGATAATTCACCATCAAGTTAGTTCAAAAGTTTGCAGTTCAAATATTCTGCTGCTTTCCCAAGCCTTTTTACTTTCTTTTCTCATCTTAATACAAATTCATTCACTACTACTTACATCTGATATTGAACTCCTTCAGCCTATTTTCAGCTGCAGAAACCATTCAACTATTACATTATTCTGTTACGATCTCAGACACTTAGGATGTAGGACCCAATTGCACGACCCGGGAGACAGAGGTAAAGTATTAGTAAGATACTTTATTTTCCGAAATACAGCAATGAACAACAAAAAAGGTAACTATCAAATCTCTAACCGAGATGACAAAAATAGAGGAACAAAATGAAAGCGCTCACGTAGTGAGGAATCAAACTTTACAAGAGTACAAAGAGCATAGACCTGACCATAGCAAGAGACAATACGAACTGACAAAGAACACTTGGGAGACAGGGGAATATAAGCACAGGGTAACTAGACACAGGTGGGACCAATCAGGGGCTGGGCTGACATTGATGAGCACAGGAGACACAGGTGAAAATAATCAAGAAGCCTGGAATGAGAGAAAGCAAACGTAAATAACATGCATCTCTCTAGCATTTCTGTCGGTGCACAACAGTACCCCCCCCCTCTAGGGCCAACTCCTGATGGCCCAGGCTGATTGTAAAAATCGTGGATAAGCGTCTTGTCTACGATAAATGACGCAGCTACCCAGCTTCTAGCCTCAGGACCGTAACCCTTCCAGTCTACCAGGAATTGCTTCCCCCTCCCCCTATTACGGACCTCCAGTAGCTTACGGACCTTGTAAACCTCACCCCCTTCAAAGAACTCGGGCGGTGGAGGGGGCTTGGAGGCGGGAACAAGTGTGCTCTCGCACACCGGCTTGATTTTACTGACGTGAAACGTCGGATGTACTCTCATAGTTCTGGGGAGTTGCAAGCGTACAGACACCGGGTTGATGACTCTGGACACCGGGAAAGGACCCACAAATCTCGGAGCCAGTTTCTTTGAGGCGACATGGAGTGGTAAGTCCTTAGTGGAAAGCCAAACATTTTGGCCTGGTCTGTAGGAGGGAGCGACCCTGCGATGGACGTCTGCAACAGCCTTCATCCGAGCTGAACTTCGGAGAAGAGCCTGGCGAGCACCAGCCCAAACTCGTCGACAACGTCTGATCATGGCATGAGCCGATGGAACCCTCACCTCTTCCTCGTTGTTAGGGAAAAATGGAGGCTGGAAACCATTGACACAATGGAATGGAGAGAGACCTGTGGCTGCCGTAGGAAGAGTATTGTGGGCAAACTCGACCCATGTGAGGTGGTCACTCCAGGTAGTCTGGTTCCGGGAGACGAGACAACGTAGCGTAGTCTCTAGTTCCTGGTTCAGACGCTCCGACTGTCCATTTGACTGAGGATGATATCCTGATGACAAGCTGACGGTGGCACCTATGAGTCGACAAAACTCCTTCCAGAAAACGGAAATGAATTGTGGACCCCTGTCGGAAACAATGTCATCAGGGAATCCATGGATCCTGAATATGTGATTCATCATGACCTCTGCGGTGACTTTGGCAGAGGGAAGCTTGGTCAATGGGATGAAGTGAGCCATCTTTGAAAATCGATCCACCACTGTTAGGACCGTAGTCTTGCCTCTGGATGAAGGAAATCCTGTCACAAAATCCATTGAAATGTGTGACCAAGGACGTTGGGGAATCGGCAGGGGCTGGAGCAAGCCCATCTTGACTTGTGATGAGGTCTTATTACACGCACACACCGGACAAGCCGCTACGTACTCTGCCACATCTTTCTTCATGGCTGGCCACCAGAAACGTTGTTGTATCCTGAACATTGTCCTTGTTACCCCCGGATGGCACGAAAGCACAGATGAGTGAGCCCAGTGGATGACCTTGGAGTGAAGAGCCTCAGGAACAAACAGCAGATTGTTGGGACACTCGCTAGGTGCTGGATTCTTGACATTCGCCTTTTTTACGTCCGACTCCACTTGCCAGGAAAAGGCTCCGATCACACGGTTAAGTGGAAGGATGGTCTTGGGCTCTACCGCAAGTGGTTCCGGATCATAAAGACGAGACAAAGCATCGGGTTTTTGATTCTGAGACCCGGGACGAAAAGAGAGGGTGAAATTGAACCTACTAAAGAATAGTGTCCACCTGGCCTGACGGGAGTTGAGACGCTTAGCCTTTCTTATATATTCCAGATTCTTGTGATCTGTCCAGACTAAAAACGGCTGCTCTGCACCCTCTAACCAGTGTCTCCATTCCTCGAGGGCAGCTTTTACAGCTAACAGTTCCTTGTTCCCCACGTCGTAATTCCGCTCTGCCGTTGTCAGTTTCCGCGACAGGTAAGCACATGGATGCATCTTGTTGTCTTCTGCAGAACGTTGAGACAGTACTCCTCCAATTCCCTCATTGGAAGCATCAACCTCGACCATAAACTGGCGCTGGGGATCTGGAATGGTGAGTATGGGGGCTGATGTGAATCTCTCTCTGAGACGTTGGAAAGCGAAGTCCGCCTGGGGAGTCCACTTGAAAGGAACCTTAGGAGAAGTCAGAACATGTAGAGGGGCAGCAACAGAACTGAAATTCCTAATAAACTTCCTATAGAAGTTAGCAAACCCTAGAAACTGTTGGACCTTCTTCCTGGAGTCTGGTGTAGGCCACTGGGATACTGCACTGATTTTAGCCGGATTCATTTGCATATGATTAGGTGAGATTATGTATCCTAAGAAGGATACCTCTTTTGTGTGGAACTCACACTTCTCTGCCTTGACATATAACTGATTCTCTAGCAGTTTCTGCAAAACCTGACGGACATGGTTAACATGAGACTTAGTGTCTGGGGAGAAAATCAGAATATCATCCAGATACACAAACACTGAAATATTCAAAAATTCCCGTAAAACCTCATTCACAAGAGCTTGAAACACAGCCGGTGCATTGCATAGTCCAAAGGGCATTACTAGATACTCATAGTGACCACTCTGAGTGTTGAATCCTGTCTTCCACTCATCCCCTTTTCTTATTCTAACCAAGTGATATGCATTTCTTAAATCTAACTTGGTGAATATTTTGGCAGTTTGAAGTAGTTCAAAGGCAGATGTCATGAGTGGCAGAGGATAGCGGTTCTTCACCGTAATGTCATTTAGTGGACTGTAGTCTATGCAAGGTCTCAGAGACCCGTCTTTCTTTCCCACAAAGAAAAATCCCGCTCCGGCTGGAGAAGATGAAGGACGGATAATTCCTGATTTGAGTGAAGAGGAAATGTATTCGTCCATTGCTGCTCTCTCAGGTCTCGAAATCGAATAAAGTTTCCCCTTGGGAATGGGGGCTCCCGGTAAGAGATCAATGGGACAGTCAAAATCTCGGTGAGGAGGTAGCGACATGGCTTTGGATTTGTTAAAGGCTTCCTTTAAATCATGGTAACAGGAAGGTACCTTCTGTAGATCAGGATAGTCGGGGTGATCTATAATGATTTTACGAGAGTCTGTTGGTGCATTAACAGGTTGTGAAAGTTTACACCTGCCCATACAATCCTCTCCCCATTCCTTAATTTTCCCTGAACGCCAGTCAATGTGAGGATTGTGGATCTTTAGCCATGGAAACCCCAAAATAATCGGGTGCTGAGCCGACTCAAAAATATGGAATTGCATGCTCTCGGTATGGTCCTTATTCACAGTAATCTGAATGGGCTCAGTGCAATGGGTGACTGTGAACAACAAGCGGCCGTCTAAGGCACTGGCATTAATAGGATGAGATAGCGGAACAGTCTTTATTTCTAGCTGATTTACTACGCCCCAGTCCATAAGACTTTCGTCAGCCCCTGAGTCTATTAACACACCCTGGTCAATGGTTTGATTGTTAATACAAATGTTTACCTGCGTAACAGGTCGAGGAGGAAAGTCTGCGGGAAACTTGCTCACCAGCGCCCTCCTTTTGACTGGTGAGCACGATCTTTTCCCGGGCATGAAGCGAGTTGATGATCCGACTGGCCGCAGTAGAAACAACAACCCTCCCGTAGACGGCGCTGCCTCTCCTCCAGAGAAAGCCTGGTTCTTCCCAGCTGCATGGGTTCCCCGGAGTCATTCGGAAGTGTAATCCTCTGACGGTGTGGTAACATGGGCTGGACATCCTCGGCTGGCGGCGCGACCCACCAAGATGCATTCTGGGAGCTGGGAAGAACGTCTCGGTTGCGTCGACGCTCCCTCTCTCTTTCCCGAAGACGGTTATCGATCCGGATGGCCACGGCGATGAGAGATTCCAGATCCCGGGGTGTCTCCAGTGGAGCCAGCTGGTCTTTTATCGGTTCCGAAAGTCCCGTCATGAAGGCGTCACGAAGAGCCGGAACATTCCATCCGCTGTCCGCTGCTGCTGTGCGAAACTCGATGGCGTAATCAACCACCTGGCGGTTGAGCTGGCGTATATGAAAAAGTTTTCTGCTGGCCTCTGTAGCAGGCGATGAGTGGTCAAAAATACGACTCATAGTCTCTATGAAATCGGTCAATGAGTGACATAGTTCAGTTTCTCTTGACCATTCTGCAGTAGCCCAGGCTGCAGCTCTTCCCGTTAAATGAGACACAATAAACGCCACTTTACCATGGTCCGATGAAAAGGCTCCTGGGTTGTGTTGAAAATGCAGATCGCACTGTACCAAAAAGGCTCTGCAATTAGAAGAATCTCCGGAAAATCTCTCCGGAAGAGCCAGCCGTAAAGGGGAAGAAACAGCCTGACTTGGGAAATCAGCTGGAGCATTGACAGGCAACCTCTCAGTTGTGGATGACGTCACCGGAGGAGCAGTCTGTTGGTGAGTGAAAAAATGATTCATTTGGACAGCCAGTTGTTGCATCTGTGTGGATAATGCTTCCTGAATCCCGGCCTGGCGTCCTCTTAGTTCTTGCATTTCCTGGTTGACTAGGCCCAGCTGTTCCTCGTGATGAAAGATCTTCACGCCCTGTGCTGACAGCGCTGCGTGAAGCGTTCTTGGGTCGGCTGGGTCCATAATGGTCAGTTCGTTCTGTTACGATCTCAGACACTTAGGATGTAGGACCCAATTGCACGACCCGGGAGACAGAGGTAAAGTATTAGTAAGATACTTTATTTTCCGAAATACAGCAATGAACAACAAAAAAGGTAACTATCAAATCTCTAACCGAGATGACAAAAATAGAGGAACAAAATGAAAGCGCTCACGTAGTGAGGAATCAAACTTTACAAGAGTACAAAGAGCATAGACCTGACCATAGCAAGAGACAATACGAACTGACAAAGAACACTTGGGAGACAGGGGAATATAAGCACAGGGTAACTAGACACAGGTGGGACCAATCAGGGGCTGGGCTGACATTGATGAGCACAGGAGACACAGGTGAAAATAATCAAGAAGCCTGGAATGAGAGAAAGCAAACGTAAATAACATGCATCTCTCTAGCATTTCTGTCGGTGCACAACAGTACCCCCCCCTCTAGGGCCAACTCCTGATGGCCCAGGCTGATTGTAAAAATCGTGGATAAGCGTCTTGTCTACGATAAATGACGCAGCTACCCAGCTTCTAGCCTCAGGACCGTAACCCTTCCAGTCTACCAGGAATTGCTTCCCCCTCCCCCTATTACGGACCTCCAGTAGCTTACGGACCTTGTAAACCTCACCCCCTTCAAAGAACTCGGGCGGTGGAGGGGGCTTGGAGGCGGGAACAAGTGTGCTCTCGCACACCGGCTTGATTTTACTGACGTGAAACGTCGGATGTACTCTCATAGTTCTGGGGAGTTGCAAGCGTACAGACACCGGGTTGATGACTCTGGACACCGGGAAAGGACCCACAAATCTCGGAGCCAGTTTCTTTGAGGCGACATGGAGTGGTAAGTCCTTAGTGGAAAGCCAAACATTTTGGCCTGGTCTGTAGGAGGGAGCGACCCTGCGATGGACGTCTGCAACAGCCTTCATCCGAGCTGAACTTCGGAGAAGAGCCTGGCGAGCACCAGCCCAAACTCGTCGACAACGTCTGATCATGGCATGAGCCGATGGAACCCTCACCTCTTCCTCGTTGTTAGGGAAAAATGGAGGCTGGAAACCATTGACACAATGGAATGGAGAGAGACCTGTGGCTGCCGTAGGAAGAGTATTGTGGGCAAACTCGACCCATGTGAGGTGGTCACTCCAGGTAGTCTGGTTCCGGGAGACGAGACAACGTAGCGTAGTCTCTAGTTCCTGGTTCAGACGCTCCGACTGTCCATTTGACTGAGGATGATATCCTGATGACAAGCTGACGGTGGCACCTATGAGTCGACAAAACTCCTTCCAGAAAACGGAAATGAATTGTGGACCCCTGTCGGAAACAATGTCATCAGGGAATCCATGGATCCTGAATATGTGATTCATCATGACCTCTGCGGTGACTTTGGCAGAGGGAAGCTTGGTCAATGGGATGAAGTGAGCCATCTTTGAAAATCGATCCACCACTGTTAGGACCGTAGTCTTGCCTCTGGATGAAGGAAATCCTGTCACAAAATCCATTGAAATGTGTGACCAAGGACGTTGGGGAATCGGCAGGGGCTGGAGCAAGCCCATCTTGACTTGTGATGAGGTCTTATTACACGCACACACCGGACAAGCCGCTACGTACTCTGCCACATCTTTCTTCATGGCTGGCCACCAGAAACGTTGTTGTATCCTGAACATTGTCCTTGTTACCCCCGGATGGCACGAAAGCACAGATGAGTGAGCCCAGTGGATGACCTTGGAGTGAAGAGCCTCAGGAACAAACAGCAGATTGTTGGGACACTCGCTAGGTGCTGGATTCTTGACATTCGCCTTTTTTACGTCCGACTCCACTTGCCAGGAAAAGGCTCCGATCACACGGTTAAGTGGAAGGATGGTCTTGGGCTCTACCGCAAGTGGTTCCGGATCATAAAGACGAGACAAAGCATCGGGTTTTTGATTCTGAGACCCGGGACGAAAAGAGAGGGTGAAATTGAACCTACTAAAGAATAGTGTCCACCTGGCCTGACGGGAGTTGAGACGCTTAGCCTTTCTTATATATTCCAGATTCTTGTGATCTGTCCAGACTAAAAACGGCTGCTCTGCACCCTCTAACCAGTGTCTCCATTCCTCGAGGGCAGCTTTTACAGCTAACAGTTCCTTGTTCCCCACGTCGTAATTCCGCTCTGCCGTTGTCAGTTTCCGCGACAGGTAAGCACATGGATGCATCTTGTTGTCTTCTGCAGAACGTTGAGACAGTACTCCTCCAATTCCCTCATTGGAAGCATCAACCTCGACCATAAACTGGCGCTGGGGATCTGGAATGGTGAGTATGGGGGCTGATGTGAATCTCTCTCTGAGACGTTGGAAAGCGAAGTCCGCCTGGGGAGTCCACTTGAAAGGAACCTTAGGAGAAGTCAGAACATGTAGAGGGGCAGCAACAGAACTGAAATTCCTAATAAACTTCCTATAGAAGTTAGCAAACCCTAGAAACTGTTGGACCTTCTTCCTGGAGTAGGCCACTGGGATACTGCACTGATTTTAGCCGGATTCATTTGCATATGATTAGGTGAGATTATGTATCCTAAGAAGGATACCTCTTTTGTGTGGAACTCACACTTCTCTGCCTTGACATATAACTGATTCTCTAGCAGTTTCTGCAAAACCTGACGGACATGGTTAACATGAGACTTAGTGTCTGGGGAGAAAATCAGAATATCATCCAGATACACAAACACTGAAATATTCAAAAATTCCCGTAAAACCTCATTCACAAGAGCTTGAAACACAGCCGGTGCATTGCATAGTCCAAAGGGCATTACTAGATACTCATAGTGACCACTCTGAGTGTTGAATCCTGTCTTCCACTCATCCCCTTTTCTTATTCTAACCAAGTGATATGCATTTCTTAAATCTAACTTGGTGAATATTTTGGCAGTTTGAAGTAGTTCAAAGGCAGATGTCATGAGTGGAAGAGGATAGCGGTTCTTCACCGTAATGTCATTTAGTGGACTGTAGTCTATGCAAGGTCTCAGAGACCCGTCTTTCTTTCCCACAAAGAAAAATCCCGCTCCGGCTGGAGAAGATGAAGGACGGATAATTCCTGATTTGAGTGAAGAGGAAATGTATTCGTCCATTGCTGCTCTCTCAGGTCTCGAAATCGAATAAAGTTTCCCCTTGGGAATGGGGGCTCCCGGTAAGAGATCAATGGGACAGTCAAAATCTCGGTGAGGAGGGTAGCGACATGGCTTTGGATTTGTTAAAGGCTTCCTTTAAATCATGGTAACAGGAAGGTACCTTCTGTAGATCAGGATAGTCGGGGTGATCTATAATGATTTTACGAGAGTCTGTTGGTGCATTAACAGGTTGTGAAAGTTTACACCTGCCCATACAATCCTCTCCCCATTCCTTAATTTTCCCTGAACGCCAGTCAATGTGAGGATTGTGGATCTTTAGCCATGGAAACCCCAAAATAATCGGGTGCTGAGCCGACTCAAAAATATGGAATTGCATGCTCTCGGTATGGTCCTTATTCACAGTAATCTGAATGGGCTCAGTGCAATGGGTGACTGTGAACAACAAGCGGCCGTCTAAGGCACTGGCATTAATAGGATGAGATAGCGGAACAGTCTTTATTTCTAGCTGATTTACTACGCCCCAGTCCATAAGACTTTCGTCAGCCCCTGAGTCTATTAACACACCCTGGTCAATGGTTTGATTGTTAATACAAATGTTTACCTGCGTAACAGGTCGAGGAGGAAAGTCTGCGGGAAACTTGCTCACCAGCGCCCTCCTTTTGACTGGTGAGCACGATCTTTTCCCGGGCATGAAGCGAGTTGATGATCCGACTGGCCGCAGTAGAAACAACAACCCTCCCGTAGACGGCGCTGCCTCTCCTCCAGAGAAAGCCTGGTTCTTCCCAGCTGCATGGGTTCCCCGGAGTCATTCGGAAGTGTAATCCTCTGACGGTGTGGTAACATGGGCTGGACATCCTCGGCTGGCGGCGCGACCCACCAAGATGCATTCTGGGAGCTGGGAAGAACGTCTCGGTTGCGTCGACGCTCCCTCTCTCTTTCCCGAAGACGGTTATCGATCCGGATGGCCACGGCGATGAGAGATTCCAGATCCCGGGGTGTCTCCAGTGGAGCCAGCTGGTCTTTTATCGGTTCCGAAAGTCCCGTCATGAAGGCGTCACGAAGAGCCGGAACATTCCATCCGCTGTCCGCTGTCCGCTGCTGCTGTGCGAAACTCGATGGCGTAATCAACCACCTGGCGGTTGAGCTGGCGTATATGAAAAAGTTTTCTGCTGGCCTCTGTAGCAGGCGATGAGTGGTCAAAAATACGACTCATAGTCTCTATGAAATCGGTCAATGAGTGACATAGTTCAGTTTCTCTTGACCATTCTGCAGTAGCCCAGGCTGCAGCTCTTCCCGTTAAATGAGACACAATAAACGCCACTTTACCATGGTCCGATGAAAAGGCTCCTGGGTTGTGTTGAAAATGCAGATCGCACTGTACCAAAAAGGCTCTGCAATTAGAAGAATCTCCGGAAAATCTCTCCGGAAGAGCCAGCCGTAAAGGGGAAGAAACAGCCTGACTTGGGAAATCAGCTGGAGCATTGACAGGCAACCTCTCAGTTGTGGATGACGTCACCGGAGGAGCAGTCTGTTGGTGAGTGAAAAAATGATTCATTTGGACAGCCAGTTGTTGCATCTGTGTGGATAATGCTTCCTGAATCCCGGCCTGGCGTCCTCTTAGTTCTTGCATTTCCTGGTTGACTAGGCCCAGCTGTTCCTCGTGATGAAAGATCTTCACGCCCTGTGCTGACAGCGCTGCGTGAAGCGTTCTTGGGTCGGCTGGGTCCATAATGGTCAGTTCGTTCTGTTACGATCTCAGACACTTAGGATGTAGGACCCAATTGCACGACCCGGGAGACAGAGGTAAAGTATTAGTAAGATACTTTATTTTCCGAAATACAGCAATGAACAACAAAAAAGGTAACTATCAAATCTCTAACCGAGATGACAAAAATAGAGGAACAAAATGAAAGCGCTCACGTAGTGAGGAATCAAACTTTACAAGAGTACAAAGAGCATAGACCTGACCATAGCAAGAGACAATACGAACTGACAAAGAACACTTGGGAGACAGGGGAATATAAGCACAGGGTAACTAGACACAGGTGGGACCAATCAGGGGCGGGGCTGACATTGATGAGCACAGGAGACACAGGTGAAAATAATCAGGAAGCCTGGAATGAGAGAAAGCAAACGTAAATAACATGCATCTCTCTAGCATTTCTGTCGGTGCACAACATATTCAGCTATTTCAGGACATCAAGGCTATACATGTTTTTTTAAACCTTTTCTTTTAAATATTAAGCTTTTTCTGCATTTTTGTAGCTAAAAGCAGCTACCATTCAGCTAATAACATATTCAGCTTTTTCTGCATTTTCAGCTAAATTCAGCCACAAATGTTCACAGTTTACAGCATTCGCACGCATTTTCTGCAGGAAATGCATTTTCTAGTTACATTAAAGGCCCTATTATGCTTTTGGGGGGCTTCCCTCTCCTGTAGTGTGTTCTATAGGTTTTAGTGCATGTAAATGGTCTGCAAAGGCTAAAATCCCTGTGTTCCCTCCAGAGGGAGTTTCTCTCACACGAAACGCCTCTATTGGACTCTATTTGTTTACTTCCTGTAACATAGTGACATCACTATGTAACACTTGTGCTTCTATTGGCTAGCTCACCAACACATTGTACGTGATAGGCTAAGGGGTGGGACATTTCTAAGCTGGTTGACCAATCACAACAGAGCCGGCCAGCTAACCAATCAGAGCAGACTGGGCTCTGGTTTCAGACAGAGGGTGAAAAAAGGTGCTGCAGCACAGGCAGTATGAGAACAATAAAGAGCTTTTTGAACATTAGAGCATGGAGACATGTCGAGACACCACATACTGATATGAACCTGGAAATGAACAGAATATGTCCTCTTTATCTGTCCTGCACCCATCTTTTAACTTACTCTTTTGTCCCTTTTGTTGAAATGTCCACTACTGAGGAGACGGGACATTTTCATTAATGTCAATTTAATGTTTTCTGAATGGGGCTTTAGTGTGGTACAACTCAACATGCCCCCCCACAAGCCTTTAATGTTAATACAACAGTTATGGGTGCTTCACAGGAGGAGTTATCCATTTGACAAATTCATTTATATACGCTGAACATGTCTTTATTATATCTATTAACCAACGCCTAAACATTTCTAGAAATCATTTAATAAGTTGGATACGTTATACTGTTTATTACTGCAAAAATAAAGAATACTACACCTAGCAAAACATTCTACACCTGTAGTAATGGTCAACCACACTTACCTAAAGGCTTCAAAAGATTCATCTTTATTTTAAAATGTACCTTAACATTGCAATCCCGCTGGAGTATAGTTAAGAAGTCAAATTGATAGTAACAGGTAGGTTTAGTGACAGTCAGCAACAGATTAAATAACAAAAGCATTATATCTAAACGCAAGCCTTTGAGTGTCTGAGTGTGTGGGGGAGTTATAGTCCAGTGGGGGCAGGGGAGAGAGGGGGGGAGAGAGGGGAGAGAGGGGACGGAGGGGAGAGAGGGGAGGGAGGGGAGAGAGTTCAGCCTCCTGACAGTGAGAGTCATCTGAATTTAGGGTCTCCTGATAATAATATGTCTACTAAGCCACATTTTGGGTCAAATTGACCCATGACGTATTTGTGGATAAAAAGCAACAGAAATAAAGAATGACATACACAATACGTTACAAATATTGTTTTAATCTCAATTCTATATCATATATCATCAATGTTTGCAAATACTCTCTGCTTAATCACGTGATGATAAGACATGCCAATCTTTTTTTGTGCTGGTTGTTATTTATATAAAAATATCCAGTATTAAAAAGACTTGGGTTGCATGTTTACTCTTAAATAGGAACATTTTAATTGAAAATGTTCTTCATTTATGTTTATAATGTTGATATTCAAAAGATATAAAGGACATAAATGTGTAGGGGCATTTTAGCATGTGTACTACAAAGCCATGAAGTTTCAGATTTAAAAGAATATCTGTGAATAATTTCTTTAGATAAAAAAAAAACGGGTCAATATGACCCAAGGCACTTTTCAGATTCAGATTCAACTTTATTGTCATTACGTAGTACATGTACTAGTGACGAAATGTGAGTTTAGGCATCTGACCAGAAGTGCAAAATAGCAGTGCAGGAGTCTACATAGTAAGAATAATTGTACATGGAATTATTATTTTGAGATAGTGATCAACCCTCGTATAGAACCATGAAATATATCGACTATATTGAAAATCCTCTGACCATGACATGAAACTGTTGATTACCTTAAGTAATGTGTTTCTCTACCCAGGAGAACGTATCTTTAGGATAAACTGAGCCTCATGTGACCTGGAGGTGTCCCCAGGAAGCTCCATGATGATGAGATGTTGACCTCATGCAGATGGCTTTGTTGTCACCATTTTTATGAACCTCTGACCTTCACCCTTCTCGTTCTCTCCCATTCTCTTTCTCCCCCTCTCTCAGGACAGTATGATGTCATGTCTCAGTGCCTCCCCCGTCCCATGGGATTATAACCAATCAGCCAAAGTGCTGTCCCCCCCCTAAACCTCTTAACTCTCGAACCCCCCTCCGGCTCCTGACCTGTCACCCTGCCATTATCTGCCCAGCGACACCTACCACTGTCACCCTCAGAGTGTGTGTGTGTGTGTGTGTGTGTGTGTGTGTGTGTGTGTGTGTGTGTGTGTGTGTGTGTGTGTGTGTGTGTGTGTGTGTGTGTGTGTGTGTATCACTCTGTTTGAGAATGTGAGAATAAGTGTGTCAGTGAGCGACGATCTTTTAGTTATAGTCAGAGGTCGTAGGTCGCATGCATAGAATCAGCAATAACCATTAACTGGTGCTGGAGGAAAGCTCCTATAGTGTCCAAATGGAAAGGATTCATCCTCTGGGTACATTTCACAGAATCTGGCCGTTATGGGGTAATTGTAACACTTAAAAAGGAGGGGGGATGACCAGAGATAGTGTGACTCATTCTCTGGGCAACCTAAATACTAACAGATCATTCCAATTTTTATTTTTATTCAAAATATCTTCATCAAATTGTGCTGCTACATGACTACATTGAGGGAAGTTCTTCAAACGCCTGTTAGCCACATCGCTAAAGCTTAACCTTGCTAAATGTGAGTATGCAGCAGGTCGGTCAGGTCAGGTGTTTTCTGATTATGCAGAGATCAGAACCACTGACGCTTTTTCAGTATCAACCACCAACTATGAACTGTGCTGCTTGCCTGAAATCAAAGTCTTATATCATTGGTTCTGAAGAAACTTCTCCACTGTGGCAGCCCACCTTACTTCTTTGACCAGTTATTCGAAGCCTTTTGTTTGGTCCAACGAGCGCTTGCAGTCTTTCTAAAGGTATTCTGTCTTGTACTCTTGTTCACACTGCTTCAGATTTGTTGTAATCCTTTAACCTGTTTAGCCCTGAGCCTGTTTTTCAGGTCTCAGGCTCGAAAATGACATTCCCAGAACAAATGACCATATCTTCCCTTCTAAAAGGGTTAAATTAATAATCTTTTTTCACAAAGTAATGATAAACCTGTAAGTTGGATGTAGAAAAGTCAGAATCAATATAGATGTTTTTTATTTTAAAGAAAATTCAGATTGAACATAGTAAAAAACTGTAAATTATAGTGTCCGTCCACAAATTCTTTTTTACTTATAGTGAAAACTACCCTTGGATGATGGTAATGTAGACTAAAAGCTTTAGGAATCCAAAGTACAACATATAATAAGTACCCTGTATCAAGATTAATGCAAAACAAGTGACATTTGACCTTTTTAGAGAGGTTTAGCCAAAATAACTCCACCTCTGAGGTGATTTGGGTGGAAATGGGGGTTTTACCGTTTCTCTGGAACCCATTGGTCGATTTTGGTGATTGACATCTCTTTCTGACCGTTAGAGCCAATAGAATCGAAGGGGAATCTCCCCACACACACACATGGTAAAAAAAAAGGTGGGGGCTTTGCGCATGCAGTTTTGCATCAGAGCGAACCTATCTCTAGCTCTGACATCTGGAAACGGAAAAGCAGTTTTATTGCTTATGGATTATCAGAAATCATTTCAAAGGGACACAGACACATTGGATTAACCTATGGATTAACTTCAGCAGCGTTTTTATCGTTTTAATGCCATTGAAGACCACTTTTGACCAGACTACGACACAGGTAAGCCATGTTAGCGTTTTTAGCTACCTAGCGCCACATGTTTTGATGTCTGTGATAATGTCGTGATAATGTCATCGATTCTGTGTCACCTCACGATGTGAATCGATGTGTTGGATGTGCAGAAAAGATAAATAATAAGGTTTTATGAGTGAATTTCGGTGCAGTAATCTGTTAGCATTTTTCGCTCGTTGCTAATTCAGAGGCTGAGCATTAGCATTGTGTTTTTTTTTTTTAAAAAACCCAAAAATGATCAGTTAGATGAGTTTCTTCCCGTTACATGGATATAAAACATTCATAGTTTATTAAATGAACATGCCCTCAGACACTGTTTCCTGCAAGATGTTGCGGGAGGGCCCCGGTACCGGGATCTCTCGGGCTTAACAGGTTAAACTTGAGGTGGATGCCGGTGGAGATGGAGCAGGAGCTGTTCGTCTGCAAGAACACATCCAAAAGTACTCCACCATTAGGCGCTTTCACACCGGAGTACTTTTACCCGTACTTTTCCCGTTTAGTTCCGTTAGTGCCTGGAATTTTGTGTTCACACCAAAAAGAGAACTTAGTTCAGAGAACTTTTACCCCCATTTTTAGTGCCTGCTAGAGAGGTGATACTATCCTGGGGAGAAAAAAGTACCAATTTCTGATTGGAGGGGCGAATTGCAAACCACGCCCCGTAAAAGTCTGAAAAGTTTGTTGAAGCCGCCATTGTATTTGCTGGCATTAGCATTATTAGCATTAGCCCCGCGCACCAACGGAGAGAGAATAACTTATAGCAACACAAAACAAAACATGGGTGCGGTGGAGTGATGAGGAGGTGTCGGCGTTCTGGCGATTTACTCGGAAGGCTTCAGTGGAAGCTGCTGGGAGTCCCAGTCCCCAACTCCGGGGACTTCCGGCCGGGAACTTCGGGTGGCAGTATACGCCGTGAAGTTGTTTGCGGCCTGCCAGTAAACGCAAAGCAGAAGAAGAAGAAGTGACGTCAATGGCTTCATTTGCGTAATCTTCCCTCAGGGAACTTATTCCGGTGTGAATGCGATCAGCTCTTAGTTCCATGGGGGTACTAAGTGCTGGGAACTAAGTACGGCAAAGTACTTGGTGTGAAAGCGGCTACTGAGAAGGAAGCCTTTTCCTTTAGGGAAAAACACTCAAATATGGGGATTTCTATGAGAGTAGAAGCACTCACAAGTAAGACAACACAATCTTTCACCTATTCGGGACCATGAATATCATAACCTATTTTCCTAGCAAACTGGCCAGTGCTTGTAGAGATATGTAGCTCTGCTAAAGTGTTGAGTGTCACCAAACAGCTATCAGTGCGCACAGAGCATGTTTCATGGTTAGCATGCAGCCCGCTATCTCAGCTCTCAAGGATGGGATTACAGAAAGTCCTTTGTCTAGTGTGAGCCTATAATAAGGAAGTCATCATTTCTCTGAGAGTATGTATTTGTGAGTGTGTGTGTGTGTGTGTGTGTGTGTGTGTGTGTGTGTGTGTGTGTGTGTGTGTGTGTGTGTGTGTGTGTGTGTGTGTGTGTGGGTGTGAACTTCCCAACCACAGACCATGGCAGCATCAGAGGTGGCAGCAGGACGACACAAGCCTCACAGCCCCCCCCCCCCCCCCCTCTCACTCTGATCAGTTTTCTATTTGTCATTCCCCACTGACATGAGAGGGACACTCCATTCTATGTTTTCCACTCAGGAATAACCTCATTCTTATTCTTCTATACTACTTTCACTAAACATTTTGGTTCTCTTTCCAGTGATTCTTGGCAAATTCCATTTTCTTCAAAGTCAGAATTGAACAATATGGTAAATGCTGTCTGACACAATAAGGTTATGTGATGGCTTCAGTGTTGGGGAGACAACACCGATGTTGATTGCTACTTTTACTTTAATGATCTGAGTACTTGCACCGGTATTTAACAATCTAAATTCTGAGGATTACATGTGACTACATGACGTAAATCGCCTATGTAATGGTTTGAAGGAGCCACTGTCACTGTTGAGAGCAGAGAGGTTGACCCAAATGCAGGACAAAGGTTTTCAACTACAAAAATACCTTTTTATTCCAGAAAAACAGGCAAAGCAGGGCAGGTCAAAAACTAAAGTAAGAAAAATCTCCGGCACATAAAACAGAACACCAGGACTACATTCAAAGTCAACTTTATTGTATAATACAGGCAGGGAGATTAGACTTTAATGGATCTACTGAAACTCCATGCCAGCGCAGGTGAGAACACACACACACGCACGCACGCACGCACGCACGCACACACACACACACAGGTGCAGGTCTGTCACAGCTCTGTCTGTCGTTAGCAGAAACACAGAGGTACCAACAACATTACCCTGCCTCTGTCTCAGGCGCCGTTTACACGAGGAGAAAACTGCTTGTATCTGCATAGTTTCGCGTGCGTATAGCCCTATTATTTACACGAGGCCGATAGAAACTGACCCCACAAACGATAACGGGTCCCAAGGTGGATAGATTTGCAAACTAAACGCTCTGGGGGGTCAACCGAGTCCGTGTAATCACCTCTATACGAATATTTCCTGAAAAAATAGCGATAGCCCCACCTCTCCCCACCTCTCCTGCTCACTACTGTAGCAACTATCAAAAATAGCTGTGTTAATTAAACGCACAAGGGGTTCTTGAATGAAATAATATTATAAAAGGCAAACCAGAATTGTTAACGCCCAATATACTCCTTAAACAAAATAAACAGAGTCAGATTTCATGCATTGATCCATTATATTGACAAAGGAGCGATCTCACCCGGTGTTTGTAGAGAATATCTCTCTCTTTCTGAGCCGTCCTCTCCACAGAGACGTGCTTCTTGGTCGGTCGATGCAATATCCACAGATTCGGTTTCTTTCAGTTAACTTCCCCGTTGCATTTATCCATATGCTGAGGAAATTACTATATCCCGCTGAATACCAGCAATCGCCACACACACTTCCTCCTGTCAGTAGCTACTGCTAGTGCTACTGCTACTGACCATGCTACAGATATTAGTGCAAAATCTACAGCTCCTCTACCACAACCATCAGCAACAAGTGGACATGGAGAATTACATGAACTACATGTTGCTAAATACACCGCGGGGCTTAAACAGAAGGGTAGCCATGGCAACATTGCTGCGGGGCTGCTCGGGCTGCTCTTCTTCGCTGCTTTTGGTGTATTTTGGCGGAAGTTACAGCGCCACTTACAGTCCCGGCATATGTACTACAGCGTTTCCAGCGGCCTCGTTTGAACAGACACGTTAAATGAAACGAATGCATGTGAACGGAAGACTTTTTTGAATACGCATACTGTGCATAAACGCAAACATTCCCGTGTGAGTGGGGCCTCAGTCAGCTGTCCCAGTCAGGATGCCAGTGAGCCATCATGATGCAGACGGCAGTTGACATATTGATTGCTATGACATGTCTGCAGTAAAAAATAAAGAAATAAAAGTCCTATTGAAAAACCAAAGAGGATAAAAGCTGTGTGATTATTGATCCTGAGGTAAACGCAATATGGCCACCGGAGTCTTACAATACATTTACAAGAAAGTCATTTTTATTGTTTAAAGGGGACCTATCAAGCAAAATGCACTTTAGTACGTCTTTTATACATGAATATGTGTCCCCGGTGTTCCAGGGAACTCACCAAGTGTCAGAAAACACAACTCTCTCTATTTTCCTCCATACCCAAATCTCTAAAAAAGGGGCTGCAACGGATCTGATAAAAACTGATCCAGATTTGAACACTGTCCTGACGTCAGGACGGTGGCGCTATGGCTATTGGGCCAACTCCACCAATCAGGAGGAGACAGCCACGGCCATTGTTGTTCGAAAGCGCTGGAGACGCTGTAGTACATATGCCAGGCCAGTAGATGGTGCTGTTCTCACTGAATCTGCCCAGAGCTAGAAATTGTCAAATTGAGCAAAATGAGGCATGGCTAAAATGCATGATCTGTTTGGTATTTTGAAAAAAAAAAAGTATAAATATGCCTTATATAGGTATGGTCCTACACTATATTATTCAAATATAGCATGATAGGTCCACTTTAAACACCATTTTATTTTTTCCATCTTTAATATTATTTTCAACATAGCACACTTTCTACAAACACATCATACACAAATGTAGTACAGCTGAAACAAATAGTACATTTATCAACTGACAAAAAACAAACTCATCCTTTCATTCCACATCTCATGGATTCAGCTCCAACAGTGTGAGGTTGTTGTCCTTGCACTTATTGTAATCATTTATCTTTTGATATAACAAGAATTGGAAAGGTGTCACTTTAGGCTCTCTGTATTTTGATGGGCATTCATTACGATTCCAAACAATCAGGCGGTTATTAGAGAAATGAATCAGCAAATGAATCCACTAGCTTTCACATTACAATAATCTGATGACATTATATATAGACATTAAATAACAGTCCAAGAGCATTTCTTTTAGCATTGATTACTTTAGAATTGTACTTACACAGTTTTACTTTTAATGATCATTTTGTGCAGGGCTTTTACTTGTAATTGATTATTTTCCACTGTTGTATTAATAAGGATGTCTCTTGGGCCTTTTAGCTTTTAGTCATCATTTTACATTTAGTGAGCTGCACGCTCACAGAGGGGTTTGCAGCAACAGTTATGGTGTTTCATCTTTTTGTATTCAATCTACATTGCTAAAGAAAACAAGCAGCACATATTCTATACACACATCAACTGTCACTGACTGAGGAGATCTGATTTGTTTCTAAACATGGATGCAGAGAGGTTTCATAGACTTGTTGAACATTCACCAATGAATATAACAGTTAAGCTTCAACCTTTAAAATCCTAACAACTACCCATCTCTGTTATTCAGAGACAGAAATAAAAACAATAGGATTGAAGTGTCAGTCTGTCTCCCCCTGAGTCCTCCTCTCTGCAGCATATTGCAGATGTATTATTGATGATGCTCTTGTGTTAACGGTGGGGAAAGTAGATTTGAGTTCCTGCTTGTCTCAATCATCACTTAACTCCAACTTATTCTGCTCTGATGGTCTGCTTACTCCCACATATTAGGGAACTGTTCCTGCTCCCCTATTCCCAAAGCTTTGACTTTAAAAAGGGAAGATTTTCCAGGAGATGTGCTTTGCTGAGATTAAAATGAGAAGGCTTCAAGTATACGAGTGTCGTTTATTGTCATTTTGCAACAGAGGGTTTCACAAGGAACTGCAGTAGTGTTTTTAATCCATTATACACAGGAAACAATAACAATGGTGAAGTATCTGGGCAGGTGTTATGGCTGACGAAAAGAAATCGGAATAATATTGTTCGTCAACTTTTTTTCCACAACCTGACATCAACCAGGAGCATGCTGGGAATGGGAACAGCCTTAAAAGTTGCAGGGTTAGCCTAGCTCCCCTTTTGGCTCTCCTCCACTCACTGCTGGTTGGTCAGAAGATGCCATGGGCGGCCATCGTCTTAAGTCCACAGCATTTGATCTTATTACCAGACATCCTTCTTTGATCAGCTGAGCTCCAGTAAAAGAAGACGAAAAGAGAAGTCACAACAGTTCAAATGTAGCAACGTTTTTGGAGCAACATGTACATCGTCGGCATGATGCAAGACAGCAAACTATTGTCATTTAACATTTAGTACGGGGAAAACAACTATAGAGCATGTCAATATTGACGACGGTCAATGACTTGCAGTTCAACGACTCTGCACTGAAGTTGCCGTTGTGTTCATCTGGAGATAGAAGTGCCAAGAAGCGCTGCGCTCAAAGTAAAACATATATTTGTATCACAACCTTGAGTTCGATTGCCGCTGACCTTACAATGCACAACCAATCAGATAACAGATGTGTGTTGTGGCGCAGGCTAGCAGGGAAGTTAACGATATGACCAGCTGTTTTCTCCGCAAAGTGCCCAACCCTGTGGTGAGCAAAGAGCAAGTTGTGCATCATGGAAGATTTACCAACCAATAGCCCTTTGTTTGTTTCTAATATCAATTACAAAACCAAAATGAAATCATCATAGCAAAAGTGTAAATGTTTTACAATCATGACAATAAAGCTGCATTAAATGTAGATATGACAAATGTGTGTGTGTGTGTGTGTGTGTGTGTGTGTCTAACATTGATGAGAACCTCAGTCATGACTCACTCTGGGTTTTATGGCTCATACACTTTTGAACAAGCTGTCTTCTGTCTCTCTGTAACA
Source organism: Trematomus bernacchii (assembly GCF_902827165.1). Lineage (NCBI taxonomy): Eukaryota > Metazoa > Chordata > Actinopteri > Perciformes > Nototheniidae > Trematomus > Trematomus bernacchii. The sequence goes on from NW_022987950.1 coordinate 3,673,190, forward strand.
CTCAATCTTTTTCTCTGCTTTCTATTCATTCGTAGCTCGATCCTCCTTATTAAATCTCTCTCTCTCTCTCCCTCTCTCTCTCTCTGGCTCTCTCTCTCTCTCTCTATCTCTCTGGCTCTCTCTCTCTCTCTCCCTCTCTATCTCTCTGGCTCTCTCTCTCTCTCCCCCCACCTTTTCTCTCTAAGTCAATCTCTGGTCCCTGCTGGCGGTGAGTTCTAATGAGAAAACACAGGGGACCAACAGAATAATTAGGTTAACGTAGATTTGCATGTCCCCCTTCTACTCTCTCTACAGGGCACACACACACACACACACACGCACGCACACACACACACACACACACACACACACACACACACACACACACACACACACACACACACACACACACACACACACACACACACACACACACACACACACACACACACACACACACACACACACACACAGACACACACACACACACTCTCCCTCCCTCTCTCGGGACCAACAGATAGCACCCATTACTGTCAGGCTCATCTGCCTCTAATTGGCTGTGATCGGAGCCCGTGGCCCCTGAAGGGAGGGGCCTCAGATTCAATTTAACCGTGTGATTGGTCCCTTTAAATATTTAATGTCCAGGACTAAAAACAGCCAAGGCAACACTTCCTGGAATCTAACTCACTATGACCAATGTTGACACAGTGTGTGTAGTCTATTTGTGTCCGTGCCTGGACAGTGTATT